>NC_091165.1:50495655-50708157 GCF_040958095.1 Procambarus clarkii
TTACCTTATTTGAGGATTTTAACTTCAAATCATAAAGCGATGTTTCGTATTATTTAGATCCTAGAAAAGACATATTAAAATGTTGTTTCCAATACAAATGATAAAAATCAATGTGTTTTCATTAGAATTAACTAAAATGTTCCTGATTTTCCGTTTATATTTCTGATGGAAGATGTACACGTAAAACCGCTCTAATCCGGCTGAAACGTCGATATATGCAATAAAAACAGAACTTCTCGCTTTTTCAATATCATACTCAGTATTTTAACGAGAAACAAATAGTTGATTGAAAATGAGTATTTAAGGTTTTTTTCTAATCAATTATATGTTTGCATCATTTTTATCGTATATTTAATGAATTATTAACAATAAACTAAAAATTCACAAAAACGTGGAAAACGGCAAAATATTGCCTATTTCGATGGTATTTTGTTTAAATCATATAAAGGAAAAGAGGATGATAAACGTCAAAATATTGCTAAATTCAATGATTTTTAGTACAAAATAAAACTCAAGAAAACTTGCTTAAAAATGGAAAATTTGCGAAATTTTGAAATTTGAATGCCAAATCACATATCGTGAGAAAACATGAAGTAGTATCAAAATATTGGTAAAAACGAATATTTTTACGTAAAGCGACACTACATGAAAAACGTTGAAAAAGTCGCTATATTACCAAATTTGAGGATTTTAACGTCATATCATAGAGTGAGGTTTCGTATTTTTTAGATCCTAGAAAAGACATAAAAATGTTGTTTCCAATACAAATGTTAAAAATCAATGTGTTTTCTAAAATGTTCTTAATTTTCCGTTTATATTAGCCATGGAAAATGTACACGTAAAACCGCTCTAATCCGGCTGAAACGTCGATATATGCAATAAAAACATAACTTCTCGCTTTTTCAATATATTACTCAGTTTTTTAACGAGAAACAAATAGCTGATTGATAATGAAGTATTTAATGTTAATTTCTAATCAATTTTGCATCATCATCATCGTGAGATGCAAAGTTTTGCAGTTTTGCAGTCCTGCAGTTTTGCAATTTGCATCATTTTTATCGTTTATATAATGAATTAATAACAATAAACTGAAAATTCACAAAAACGTGGAAAAACGGCAAAATATTGCCTAATTCAATGATATTTTCTTTATATCACATAAAGGTAAGGGGGATGATAAACGTCAAAATATTGCTATATTCGAAGATTTTTAGTACGAAACAAAATGCAAGAAAACTTGCTTAAATGCAATATTATGCGAAATTCTGATATTTAAAGGCCAAATCACATACCGTGATATTACATGAAATAGTATCGAAATATTAGTAAAAACGAATATATTCACGTGATGTCACACTACATTAAAATCGTGAACAAAATCGCTCTATTACCTTACGTGAGGATTTTAACTTCAAATCATAAAGCGATGTTTCGTATTATTTAGATCCTAGAAAAAACATATAAAAATGTTGTTGCCAATACAAATGATAAAAATCAATGTATTTGCATTAGATTTGACTAAAATGTTCCTGATTTTCCGTTTATATTTCTGATGGAAGATGTACACGTAAAACCGCTCTAATCCGGCTGAAACGTCGATATATGCAATAAAAACAGAACTTCTCGCTTTTTCAATATCATACTCAGTATTTTAACGAGAAACAAATAGTTGATTGAAATGAAGTATTTAAGGTTTTTTCTAATCAATTATATGTTTGCATCATTTTTATCGTATATTTAATGAATCATTAACAATAAACTGAAAATTCACAAAAACGTGGAAAACGGCAAAATGTTGCCTAATTCGATTGTATTTTGTTTAAATCACATAAAGGAAAAGAGGATGATAAACGTCAAAATATTGCTAAATTCAATGATTTTTAGTACAAAATAAAACGCAAGAAAACTTGCCTAAAATGAAAAATTTGCGAAATTCTGAAATTTGAATGGCAAATCACATATCGTGAGAAAACATGAAGTAGTATCGAAATATTGGTAAAAACGAATATTTTTACGTAAAGCGACACTACATGAAAAACGTTGAAAAAGTCGCTATATTACCAAATTTGAGGATTTTAACGTATAGAGCGAGGTTTCGTATTTTTTAGATCCTAGAAAAGACATAAAATTGTTGTTGCCAATACAAATGTTTAAAATCAATGTGTTTCCTAAAATGTTCTTGATTTTCAGTTTATATTACCATGGAAAATGTGCACGTAAAACCGCTCTAATCCGGCTGAAACGTCGATATATGCAATAAAAACATAACTTCTCGCTTTCAATATCTTACTCAGTTTTTTTAACGAGAAACAAATAGCTGATTGATAATGAAGTATTTATTGTTAATTTCTAATCAATTTTGCATCATCATCGTGTGATGCAAAGTTTTGCAGTTTTGCAGTCCTGCAGTTTTGCAATTTGCATCATTTTTATCGTGTATATAATGAATTAATAACAATAAACTGAAAATTCACAAAAACGTGGAAAAACGGCAAAATATTGCCTAATTCGATGACATTTTCTTTATATCACATAAAGGTAAGGGGGATGATAAAGGTCAAAATATTGCTATATTCGATGATTTTTAGTACGAAACAAAATGCAAGAAAACTTGCTTAAATGCAATATTATGCGAAATTCTGATATTTAAAGGCCAAATCACATACCGTGATACTACATGAAATAGTATCGAAATATTAGTAAAAACGAATATATTCACGTGATGTCACACTACATTAAATCGTGAACAAAATCGCTCTATTACCTTACGTGCGGATTTTAACTTCAAATCATAAAGCGATGTTTCGTATTATTTAGATCCTAGAAAAAACATATAAAAATGTTGTTGCCAATACAAATGATAAAAATCAATGTATTTGCATTAGATTTGACTAAAATGTTCCTGATTTTCCGTTTATATTTCTGATGGAAGATGTACACGTAAAACCGCTCTAATCCGGCTGAAACGTCGATATATGCAATAAAAACAGAACTTCTCGCTTTTTCAATATCATACTCAGTATTTTAACGAGAAACAAATAGTTGATTGAAAATGAAGTATTTAAGGTTTTTTCTAATCAATTATATGTTTGCATCATTTTTATCGTATATTTAATGAATTATTAACAATAAACTGCAAATTCACAAAAACGTGGAAAACGGCAAAATGTTGCCTAATTCGATGGTATTTTGTTTAAATCACATAAAGGAAAAGAGGATGATAAACGTCAAAATATTGCTAAATTCAATGATTTTTAGTACAAAATAAAACGCAAGAAAACTTGCCTAAAATGAAAAATTTGCGAAATTCTGAAATTTGAATGCCAAATCACATATCGTGAGAAAACATGAAGTAGTATCGAAATATTGGTAAAACGAATATATTTACGTAAAGCGACACGACATGAAAAACGTGAAAAAAGTCGCTATATTACCAAATTTGAGGATTTTAACGTATAGAGCGAGGTTTCGTATTTTTCAGATCCTAGAAAAGACATAAAATTGTTGTTGCCAATACAAATGTTAAAAATCAATGTGTTTCCTAAAATGTTCTTGATTTTCAGTTTATATTACCCATGGAAAATGTGCACGTAAAACCGCTCTAATCCGGCTGAAACGTCGATATATGCAATAAAAACATAACTTCTCGCTTTCAATATCTTACTCAGTTTTTTTAACGAGAAACAAATAGCTGATTGATAATGAAGTATTTATTGTTAATTTCTAATCAATTTTGCATCATCATCGTGTGATGCAAAGTTTTGCAGTTTTGCAGTCCTGCAGTTTTGCAATTTGCATCATTTTTATCGTATATTATAATGAATTATTAACAATAAACTGAAAATTCACTAAAACGTGGAAAAACGGCAAAATATTGCCTAATTCGATGATATTTTGTCTATATCACATAAAGGAAAAGGGGATGATAAACGTCAAAATATTGCTAAATTCAATGATTTTTAGTAGAAAACAAAACGTAAAAACTTGCTTAAAAATGCAATAATAAGCGAAATTCTCAGATTTAAGGCCAAATCACATATCGTGAGAAAACATAAAGTATAATCGAAATATTGGTATAAATGAATATATTTACTTAAAATCACACTACATGAAAAACGTGAAAAAATCGCTATATTACCATATTTGAGGATTTTAACTTCAAATCATAAAGTTGATTTAAAGTTGTAAAGTTATATTATTATTTGATCCTAGAAAGACATATAAAGATGTTGTTTCTAATACAATGATAAAATCAATGTGTTTTCATTAAAATACTTCAAAATATTTCTGATTTTCCGTTTATATTACCGATGGAAGATGTACACGTAAAACCGCTCTAAACGTCGAAATATGCAATAAAAACAGAACTTCTCCCCTTTTCAATATCTTACTCAGTATTTTAATGAGAAACAAATAGTTGATTGAAAATTAAGTATTTAATGTTAATTTCTAATCAATTATGTGTTTGCATCATTTTGATCGTATATATAATGAATTATTAACAATAAACTGAAAATTCACAAAAACGTGGACAAACGCCAAAATATTGCCTAATTCGATTGATATTTTGTTTATATCACTTAAAGGAAAAGGGGATGATAAACGTCAAAATATTGCTAAATTCAATGATTTTTAGTAGAAAACAAAAAGTAAAAAACTTGCTTAAAAATGCAATAATAAGCGAAATTCTCAGATTTAAGGCCAAATCACATATCGTGAGAAAACATGAAATATAATCGAAATATTGGTATAAATGAATATATTTACTTAAAATCACACTACATGAAAAACGTGAAAAAAATCGCTATATTACTATATTTTAGGATTTTAACTTCAAATCATAAAGTTGATTTAAAGTTGTAAAGTTACATATTATTTAGATCCTAGAAAAGACATATAAAGATGTTGTTTCTAATACAAATGATAAAATCAATGTGTTTTCATTAAAATACTTCAAAATATTTCTGATTTTCCGTTTATATTACCGATGGAAGATGTACACGTAAAACTGCTCTAATCCGGCTGAAACGTCGATATATGCAATAAAAACAGAACTTCTCCCCTTTTCGATATCTTACTCAGTTGTTTAACGAGAAACAAATAGTTGATTGAAAATGAAGTATTTAATGTTAATTTCTAATCAATTATGTGTTTGCATCATTTTTATCGTATATATATTGAATTAATAACAATAAACTGAACATTCACAAAACGTGGAAAAAACGGCAAAATATTGCCTAATTCGATGATATTTTGTTAAAACCACATAAAGGAAAAGGGGCTGATAAACGTCAAATGTTGCTATATTCGATGATTTTAGTACGAAACAAAATGCAAGATTACCGATGGAAGATGTACACGTAAAACCGCTCTAATCCGGCTGAAACGTCGATAAATGCAATAAAAACAGAACTTCTCCTCTTTTAAATATCTTACTCAGTATTTTACCGAGAAACAAATAGTTGATTGAAAATGAAGTATTAAGTTTTTTCAAATCAAATATATGTTTGCATCATTTTTATCGTATATTTAATGAATTATTAACCATAAACTGAAAATTCACAAAAACGTGGAAAAACGGCAAAATATTTCCTAATTCGATGATATTTTGTTTATATCATATAAAGGTAAGGGGGATGATACACGTCAAAATATTGCTATATTCGATGATTTTTAGTACGAAACAAAATGCAAGAAAACTTACTTAAAATGCAATATTATACAAAAATCTGAGATTTAAAGGCCAAATCACATATCGTGATACTACATGAAATAGTATCGAATTTTTTCTTAAAAACGAATATATTCACGTGAAGTCACACTACATGAAAAACGTGAACAAAATCGCACTATTACCATATTTGAGGATTTTAACTTCAAATCATAAAGCGAGGTTTCGTATTATTTAGATCTTAGAAAAGACATATAAAAATGTTGTTTCCAATACAAATGATAAAAATCAATGTGTTTTCATTAGAATTAACTAAAGTGTTCCTGATTTTCCGTTTATATTACCGATGGAAGATGTACACGTAAAACCGCTCTAATCCGGCTGAAACGTCGAAATATGCAATAAAAACAGAACTTCTAGCTTTTTCAAAATATTACTCAGTTTTTTAACGAGAAACAAATAGTAGATTGCAAATGAAGTATTTACTGTTAATTTCTTATCAATTATGTGTTTGCATCAATTTTATCGTATATATAATGAATTATTACCAATTAACTGAAAATTCACAAAAACGTGGAAAAACGGCAAAATATTGCCTAATTCGATGATATTTTGTTTATATCACATAAAGGAAAAGGGGATGATAAACGTCAAAATATTACTAAATTCAATGATTTTTAGTACAAAACAAAACGTAAGAAAACTTGCTTAAAAATACAATATTAAGTAAAATTCTCAGATTTAAGGCCAAATCACATATCGTCAGAAAACATAAAGTATTATCGAAATATTGGTAAAAATGAATATATTTACGTACAATCACACTACATGAAAAACGTGAAAAAAATCGCTATATTACAATATTTGAGGATTTTAACTTCAAATCATAAAGCGAGGTTCCATATTATTTAGATCCTAGAAAAGACATATATAGATGTTGTTTGCAATACAAATGATAAAAGTATGTGTTTTCATTAAAATACTCTAAAATATTTCTGATTTTCCGTTTACATTACCGATGGAAGATGTACACGTAAAACCGCTCTAAACGTCGAAATATGCAATAAAAACAAAACTTCTCCCCTTTTCAATATCTTACTCAGTATTTTAACGAGAAACAAATAGTTGATTGAAAATGAAGTATTTAATGTTAATTTCTAATCAATTATGTGTTTGCATCATTTTTATCGTATATATAATGAATTATTAACAATAAACTGAAAATTCACTAAAACGTGGAAAAACGGCAAAATATTGCCTAATTCGATGATATTTTGTCTATATCACATAAAGGAAAAGGGGATGATAAACGTCAAAATATTGCTAAATTCAATGATTTTTAGTAGAAAACAAAACGTAAAAAACTTGCTTAAAAATGCACTAATTATCGAAATTCTCAGATTTAAGGCTAAATCACATATCGTGAGAAAACATAAAGTATAATCGAAATATTGGTATAAATGAATATATTTACTTAAAATCACACTACATGAAAAACGTGAAAAAATCGCTATATTACCATATTTGAGGATTTTAACTTCAAATCATAAAGTTGATTTAAAGTTGTAAAGTTACATATTATTTAGATCCTAGAAAAGACATATAAAGATGTTGTTTCTAATACAAATGATAAAATCAATGTGTTTTCATTAAAATACTTCAAAATATTTCTGATTTTCCGTTTATATTACCGATGGAAGATGTACACGTAAAACCGCTCTAAACGTCGAAATATGCAATAAAAACAGAACTTCTCCCCTTTTCAATATCTTACTCAGTATTTTAATGAGAAACAAATAGTTGATTGAAAATGAAGTATTTAATGTTAATTTCTAATCAATTATGTGTTTGCATCATTTTGATCGTATATATAATGAATTATTAACAATAAACTGAAAATTCACAAAACGTGGACAAACGCCAAAATATTGCCTAATTCGATGATATTTTGTTTATATCACATAAAGGAAAAGGGGATGATAAACGTCAAAATATTGCTAAATTCAATGATTTTTAGTAGAAAACAAAAAGTAAAAAACTTGCTTAAAATGCAATAATAAGCGAAATTCTCAGATTTAAGGCCAAATCACATATCGTGAGAAAACATGAAATATAATCGAAATATTGGTATAAATGAATATATTTACTTAAAATCACACCACATGAAAAACGTGAAAAAAATCGCTATATTACTATATTTTAGGATTTTAACTTCAAATCATAAAGTTGATTTAAAGTTGTAAAGTTACATATTATTTAGATCCTAGAAAAGACATATAAAGATGTTGTTTCTAATACAAATGATAAAAATCAATGTGTTTTCATTAAAATACTTCAAAATATTTCTGATTTTCCGTTTATATTACCGATGGAAGATGTACACGTAAAACTGCTCTAATCCGGCTGAAACGTCGATATATGCAATAAAAACAGAACTTCTCCCCTTTTCGATATCTTACTCAGTTGTTTAACGAGAAACAAATAGTTGATTGAAAATGAAGTATTTAATGTTAATTTCTAATCAATTATGTGTTTGCATCATTTTTATCGTATATATATTGAATTAATAACAATAAACTGAACACTCACAAAAACGTGGAAAAACGGCAAAATATTGCCTAATTCGATGATATTTTGTTAAAACACGTAAAGGAAAAGGGGCTGATAAACGTCAAAATGTTGCTATATTCGATGATTTTAGTACGAAACAAAATGCAAGAATATTACCGATGGAAGATGTACACGTAAAACCGCTCTAATCCGGCTGAAACGTCGATATATGCAATAAAAACAGAACTTCTCCTCTTTTAAATATCTTACTCAGTATTTTACCGAGAAACAAATAGTTGATTGAAAATGAAGTATTTAAGTTTTTTCAAATCAAATATATGTTTGCATCATTTTTATCGTATATTTAATGAATTATTAACCATAAACTGAAAATTCACAAAAACGTGGAAAAACGGCAAAATATTGCCTAATTCGATGATATTTTGTTTATATCATATAAAGGTAAGGGGGATGATACACGTCAAAATATTGCTATATTCGATGATTTTTAGTACGAAACAAAATGCAAGAAAACTTACTTTAAATGCAATATTATACAAAAATCTGAGATTTAAAGGCCAAATCACATATCGTGATACTACATGAAATAGTATCGAATTTTTTCTTAAAAACGAATATATTCACGTGAAGTCACACTACATGAAAAACGTTAACAAAATCGCACTATTACCATATTTGAGGATTTTAACTTCAAATCATAAAGCGAGGTTTCGTATTATTTAGATCTTAGAAAAGACATATAAAAATGTTGTTTCCAATACAAATGATAAAAATCAATGTGTTTTCATTAGAATTAACTAAAGTGTTCCTGATTTTCCGTTTATATTACCGATGGAAGATGTACACGTAAAACCGCTCTAATCCGGCTGAAACGTCGAAATATGCAATAAAAACAGAACTTCTAGCTTTTTCAAAATATTACTCAGTTTTTTAACGAGAAACAAATAGTAGATTGCAAATGAAGTATTTACTGTTAATTTCTTATCAATTATGTGTTTGCATCAATTTTATCGTATATATAATGAATTATTACCAATTAACTGAAAATTCACAAAAACGTGGAAAAACGGCAAAATATTGCCTAATTCGATGATATTTTGTTTATATCACATAAAGGAAAAGGGGATGATAAACGTCAAAATATTACTAAATTCAATGATTTTTAGTACAAAACAAAACGTAAGAAAACTTGCTTAAAAATGCCATATTAAGTAAAATTCTCAGATTTAAGGCCAAATCACATATCGTCAGAAAACATAAAGTATTATCGAAATATTGGTAAAAATGAATATATTTACGTACAATCACACTACATGAAAAACGTGAAAAAAATCGCTATATTACAATATTTGAGGATTTTAACTTCAAATCATAAAGCGAGGTTCCATATTATTTAGATCCTAGAAAAGACATATATAGATGTTGTTTGCAATACAAATGATAAAAGTATGTGTTTTCATTAAAATACTCTAAAATATTTCTGATTTTCCGTTTACATTACCGATGGAAGATGTACACGTAAAACCGCTCTAAACGTCGAAATATGCAATAAAAACAAAACTTCTCCCCTTTTCAATATCTTACTCAGTATTTTAACGAGAAACAAATAGTTGATTGAAAATGAAGTATTTAATGTTAATTTCTAATCAATTATGTGTTTGCATCATTTTTATCGTATATATAATGAATTATTAACAATAAACTGAAAATTCACTAAAACGTGGAAAAACGGCAAAATATTGCCTAATTCGATGATATTTGTCTATATCAATAAGAAATATTAGTAAAAACGAATATATTCCCGTGATGTCACACTACATAAAAAACGTGAACAAAATCGCTCTATTACCTTATTTGAGGATTATAACTTCAAATAATTAAGCGAGGTTTTGTATTATTTAGATCTTAGAAGAGACATATAAAAATGTTGTTTCCAATACAAATGATAAAAATCAATGTGTTTTCATTAGAATTAACTAAAGTGTTCCTGATTTTCCGTTTATATTACCGATGGAAGATGTACACGTAAAACCGCTCTAATCCGGCTGAAACGTCGATATATGCAATAAAAACAGAACTTCTCCCCTTTTCAATATCTTTCTCAGTATTTTAACGAGAAACAAATATTTGATTGAAAATGAAGTATTTACTGTTAATTTCTTATCAATTATGTGCTTGCATCATTTTTATCGTATATATAATGAATTATTACCAATAAACTGAAAAATCACAAAAACGTGGAAAAACGGCAAAATATTGCCTATTTCGATGATACTATCACATAAAGGAAAAGGGGATGATAAACGTCAAAATATTGCTAAATTCAATGATTTTTAGTAGAAAACAAAACGTAAAAAACTTGCTTAAAAATGCAATAATAAGCGAAATTCTCAGATTTAAGGCCAAATCACATATCGTGAGAAAACATAAAGTATAATCGAAATATTGGTATAAATGAATATATTTACTTAAAATCACACTACATGAAAAACGTGAAAAAATCGCTATATTACCATATTTGAGGATTTTAACTTCAAATCATAAAGTTGATTTAAAGTTGTAAAGTTACATATTATTTAGATCCTAGAAAAGACATATAAAGATGTTGTTTCTAATACAAATGATAAAATCAATGTGTTTTCATTAAAATACTTCAAAATATTTCTGATTTTCCGTTTATATTACCGATGGAAGATGTACACGTAAAACCGCTCTAAACGTCGAAATATGCAATAAAAACAGAACTTCTCCCCTTTTCAATATCTTACTCAGTATTTTAATGAGAAACAAATAGTTGATTGAAAATGAAGTATTTAATGTTAATTTCTAATCAATTATGTGTTTGCATCATTTTGATCGTATATATAATGAATTATTAACAATAAACTGAAAATTCACAAAAACGTGGACAAACGCCAAAATATTGCCTAATTCGATGATATTTTGTTTATATCACATAAAGGAAAAGGGGATGATAAACGTCAAAATATTGCTAAATTCAATGATTTTTAGTAGAAAACAAAAAGTAAAAAACTTGCTTAAAAATGCAATAATAAGCGAAATTCTCAGATTTAAGGCCAAATCACATATCGTGAGAAAACATGAAATATAATCGAAATATTGGTATAAATGAATATATTTACTTAAAATCACACTACATGAAAAACGTGAAAAAAATCGCTATATTACTATATTTTAGGATTTTAACTTCAAATCATAAAGTTGATTTAAAGTTGTAAAGTTACATATTATTTAGATCCTAGAAAAGACATATAAAGATGTTGTTTCTAATACAAATGATAAAAATCAATGTGTTTTCATTAAAATACTTCAAAATATTTCTGATTTTCCGTTTATATTACCGATGGAAGATGTACACGTAAAACTGCTCTAATCCGGCTGAAACGTCGATATATGCAATAAAAACAGAACTTCTCCCCTTTTCGATATCTTACTCAGTTGTTTAACGAGAAACAAATAGTTGATTGAAAATGAAGTATTTAATGTTAATTTCTAATCAATTATGTGTTTGCATCATTTTTATCGTATATATATTGAATTAATAACAATAAACTGAACATTCACAAAAACGTGGAAAAATGGCAAAATATTGCCTAATTCGATGATATTTTGTTAAAACACGTAAAGGAAAAGGGGCTGATAAACGTCAAAATGTTGCTATATTCGATGATTTTAGTACGAAACAAAATGCAAGAATATTACCGATGGAAGATGTACACGTAAAACCGCTCTAATCCGGCTGAAACGTCGATATATGCAATAAAAACAGAACTTCTCCTCTTTTAAATATCTTACTCAGTATTTTACCGAGAAACAAATAGTTGATTGAAAATGAAGTATTTAAGTTTTTTCAAATCAAATATATGTTTGCATCATTTTTATCGTATATTTAATGAATTATTAACCATAAACTGAAAATTCACAAAAACGTGGAAAAACGGCAAAATATTGCCTAATTCGATGATATTTTGTTTATATCATATAAAGGTAAGGGGGATGATACACGTCAAAATATTGCTATATTCGATGATTTTTAGTACGAAACAAAATGCAAGAAAACTTACTTTAAATGCAATATTATACAAAAATCTGAGATTTAAAGGCCAAATCACATATCGTGATACTACATGAAATAGTATCGAATTTTTTCTTAAAAACGAATATATTCACGTGAAGTCACACTACATGAAAAACGTTAACAAAATCGCACTATTACCATATTTGAGGATTTTAACTTCAAATCATAAAGCGAGGTTTCGTATTATTTAGATCTTAGAAAAGACATATAAAAATGTTGTTTCCAATACAAATGATAAAAATCAATGTGTTTTCATTAGAATTAACTAAAGTGTTCCTGATTTTCCGTTTATATTACCGATGGAAGATGTACACGTAAAACCGCTCTAATCCGGCTGAAACGTCGAAATATGCAATAAAAACAGAACTTCTAGCTTTTTCAAAATATTACTCAGTTTTTTAACGAGAAACAAATAGTAGATTGCAAATGAAGTATTTACTGTTAATTTCTTATCAATTATGTGTTTGCATCAATTTTATCGTATATATAATGAATTATTACCAATTAACTGAAAATTCACAAAAACGTGGAAAAACGGCAAAATATTGCCTAATTCGATGATATTTTGTTTATATCACATAAAGGAAAAGGGGATGATAAACGTCAAAATATTACTAAATTCAATGATTTTTAGTACAAAACAAAACGTAAGAAAACTTGCTTAAAAATGCCATATTAAGTAAAATTCTCAGATTTAAGGCCAAATCACATATCGTCAGAAAACATAAAGTATTATCGAAATATTGGTAAAAATGAATATATTTACGTACAATCACACTACATGAAAAACGTGAAAAAATCGCTATATTACAATATTTGAGGATTTTAACTTCAAATCATAAAGCGAGGTTCCATATTATTTAGATCCTAGAAAAGACATATATAGATGTTGTTTGCAATACAAATGATAAAAGTATGTGTTTTCATTAAAATACTCTAAAATATTTCTGATTTTCCGTTTACATTACCGATGGAAGATGTACACGTAAAACCGCTCTAAACGTCGAAATATGCAATAAAAACAAAACTTCTCCCCTTTTCAATATCTTACTCAGTATTTTAACGAGAAACAAATAGTTGATTGAAAATGAAGTATTTAATGTTAATTTCTAATCAATTATGTGTTTGCATCATTTTTATCGTATATATAATGAATTATTAACAATAAACTGAAAATTCACTAAAACGTGGAAAAACGGCAAAATATTGCCTAATTCGATGATATTTTGTCTATATCACATAAAGGAAAAGGGGATGATAAACGTCAAAATATTGCTAAATTCAATGATTTTTAGTAGAAAACAAAACGTAAAAAACTTGCTTAAAAATGCAATAATAAGCGAAATTCTCAGATTTAAGGCCAAATCACATATCGTGAGAAAACATAAAGTATAATCGAAATATTGGTATAAATGAATATATTTACTTAAAATCACACTACATGAAAAACGTGAAAAAATCGCTATATTACCATATTTGAGGATTTTAACTTCAAATCATAAAGTTGATTTAAAGTTGTAAAGTTACATATTATTTAGATCCTAGAAAAGACATATAAAGATGTTGTTTCTAATACAAATGATAAAATCAATGTGTTTTCATTAAAATACTTCAAAATATTTCTGATTTTCCGTTTATATTACCGATGGAAGATGTACACGTAAAACCGCTCTAAACGTCGAAATATGCAATAAAAACAGAACTTCTCCCCTTTTCAATATCTTACTCAGTATTTTAATGAGAAACAAATAGTTGATTGAAAATGAAGTATTTAATGTTAATTTCTAATCAATTATGTGTTTGCATCATTTTGATCGTATATATAATGAATTATTAACAATAAACTGAAAATTCACAAAAACGTGGACAAACGCCAAAATATTGCCTAATTCGATGATATTTTGTTTATATCACATAAAGGAAAAGGGGATGATAAACGTCAAAATATTGCTAAATTCAATGATTTTTAGTAGAAAACAAAAAGTAAAAAACTTGCTTAAAAATGCAATAATAAGCGAAATTCTCAGATTTAAGGCCAAATCACATATCGTGAGAAAACATGAAATATAATCGAAATATTGGTATAAATGAATATATTTACTTAAAATCACACTACATGAAAAACGTGAAAAAAATCGCTATATTACTATATTTTAGGATTTTAACTTCAAATCATAAAGTTGATTTAAAGTTGTAAAGTTACATATTATTTAGATCCTAGAAAAGACATATAAAGATGTTGTTTCTAATACAAATGATAAAAATCAATGTGTTTTCATTAAAATACTTCAAAATATTTCTGATTTTCCGTTTATATTACCGATGGAAGATGTACACGTAAAACTGCTCTAATCCGGCTGAAACGTCGATATATGCAATAAAAACAGAACTTCTCCCCTTTTCGATATCTTACTCAGTTGTTTAACGAGAAACAAATAGTTGATTGAAAATGAAGTATTTAATGTTAATTTCTAATCAATTATGTGTTTGCATCATTTTTATCGTATATATATTGAATTAATAACAATAAACTGAACATTCACAAAAACGTGGAAAAATGGCAAAATATTGCCTAATTCGATGATATTTTGTTAAAACACGTAAAGGAAAAGGGGCTGATAAACGTCAAAATGTTGCTATATTCGATGATTTTAGTACGAAACAAAATGCAAGAATATTACCGATGGAAGATGTACACGTAAAACCGCTCTAATCCGGCTGAAACGTCGATATATGCAATAAAAACAGAACTTCTCCTCTTTTAAATATCTTACTCAGTATTTTACCGAGAAACAAATAGTTGATTGAAAATGAAGTATTTAAGTTTTTTCAAATCAAATATATGTTTGCATCATTTTTATCGTATATTTAATGAATTATTAACCATAAACTGAAAATTCACAAAAACGTGGAAAAACGGCAAAATATTTCCTAATTCGATGATATTTTGTTTATATCATATAAAGGTAAGGGGGATGATACACGTCAAAATATTGCTATATTCGATGATTTTTAGTACGAAACAAAATGCAAGAAAACTTACTTAAAATGCAATATTATACAAAAATCTGAGATTTAAAGGCCAAATCACATATCGTGATACTACATGAAATAGTATCGATTTTTTTCTTAAAAACGAATATATTCACGTGAAGTCACACTACATGAAAAACGTGAACAAAATCGCACTATTACCATATTTGAGGATTTTAACTTCAAATCATAAAGCGAGGTTTCGTATTATTTAGATCTTAGAAAAGACATATAAAAATGTTGTTTCCAATACAATTGATAAAAATCAATGTGTTTTCATTAGAATTGACTAAAATTTTCCTGATTTTCCGTTTATATTACCGATGGAAGATGTACACGTAAAACCGCTCTAATCCGGCTGAAACGTCGAAATATGCAATAAAAACAGAACTTCTAGCTTTTTCAAAATATTACTCAGTTTTTTAACGAGAAACAAATAGTAGATTGCAAATGAAGTATTTACTGTTAATTTCTTATCAATTATGTGTTTGCATCAATTTTATCGTATATATAATGAATTATTACCAATTAACTGAAAATTCACAAAAACGTGGAAAAACGGCAAAATATTGCCTAATTCGATGATATTTTGTTTATATCACATAAAGGAAAAGGGGATGATAAACGTCAAAATATTACTAAATTCAATGATTTTTAGTACAAAACAAAACGTAAGAAAACTTGCTTAAAAATGCCATATTAAGTAAAATTCTCAGATTTAAGGCCAAATCACATATCGTCAGAAAACATAAAGTATTATCGAAATATTGGTAAAAATGAATATATTTACGTACAATCACACTACATGAAAAACGTGAAAAAATCGCTATATTACAATATTTGAGGATTTTAACTTCAAATCATAAAGCGAGGTTCCATATTATTTAGATCCTAGAAAAGACATATATAGATGTTGTTTGCAATACAAATGATAAAAGTATGTGTTTTCATTAAAATACTCTAAAATATTTCTGATTTTCCGTTTACATTACCGATGGAAGATGTACACGTAAAACCGCTCTAAACGTCGAAATATGCAATAAAAACAAAACTTCTCCCCTTTTCAATATCTTACTCAGTATTTTAACGAGAAACAAATAGTTGATTGAAAATGAAGTATTTAATGTCAATTTCTAATCAATTATGTGTTTGCATCATTTTTATCGTATATATAATGAATTATTAACAATAAACTGAAAATTCACTAAAACGTGGAAAAACGGCAAAATATTGCCTAATTCGATGATATTTTGTCTATATCACATAAAGGAAAAGGGGATGATAAACGTCAAAATATTGCTAAATTCAATGATTTTTAGTAGAAAACAAAACGTAAAAAACTTGCTTAAAAATGCAATAATAAGCGAAATTCTCAGATTTAAGGCCAAATCACATATCGTGAGAAAACATAAAGTATAATCGAAATATTGGTATAAATGAATACATTTACTTAAAATCACACTACATGAAAAACGTGAAAAAATCGCTATATTACCATATTTGAGGATTTTAACTTCAAATCATAAAGTTGATTTAAAGTTGTAAAGTTACATATTATTTAGATCCTAGAAAAGACATATAAAGATGTTGTTTCTAATACAAATGATAAAAATCAATGTGTTTTCATTAAAATACTTCAAAATATTTCTGATTTTCCGTTTATATATACCGATGGAAGATGTACACGTAAAACCGCTCTAATCCGGCTGAAACGTCGATATATGCAATAAAAACAGAACTTCTCCCCTTTTCGATATCTTACTCAGTTTTTTAACGAGAAACAAATAGTTGATTGAAAATGAAGTATTTAATGTTAATTTCTAATCAATTATGTGTTTGCATCATTTTTATCGTATATATAATGAATTAATACCAATAAATTGAAAATTCACAAAAACGTGGAAAAACGGCAAAATATTACCTAATTCGATGATATTTTGGTAAAATCACATAAAGGAAAAGGGGCTGATAAACGTCAAAATGTTGCTATATTCGATGATTTTAGTACGAAACAAAATGCAAGAATATTACCGATGAAAGATGTACACGTAAAACCGCTCTAATCCGGCTGAAATGTCGATATATGCAATAAAAACAGAACTTCTCCCCTTCTAAATATCTTACTCAGTATTTTACCGAGAAACAAATAGTTGATTGAAAATGAAGTATTTAAGTTTTTTCAAATCAATTATATGTTTGCATCATTTTTATCGTATATATAATGAATTATTAACAATAAACTGAAAATTCACAAAAACGTGGAAAAACGGCAAAATATTGCCTAATTCGATGATATTTTGTTTATATCACATAAAGGAAAGGGAGGATGATAAACGTCAAAATATTGCTATATTCGATTATTTTTAGAACGAACCAAAATGCAAGAAAACTTACTTAAAATGCAATATTATGCAAAATTCTGAGATATAAAGGCCAAATCACAAATCGTGATACTACATGAAATAGAATCGAAATATTGGTAAAAACAAATAAAATTATAATAAAATTCACGTGAAGTCACACTACATGAAAAACGTGAACAAAATCGCTCTATTACCATATATGAGGATTTTAACTTCAAATCATAGAGCGAGGTTTCGTATTATTTAGATCTTAGAAAAGACATATAAAAATGCTGTTTCCAATACAATTGATAAAAATCAATGTGTTTTTATTTGAATTGATTAAAATGTTACTGATTTTCCGTTTATATTACCGATGGAAGATGAACACGTAACAGCTTGAATCCGGCTGAAACGTCGATATATGCAATAAAAACAGAACTTCTCCTCTTTTTAATATCTTACTGAGTGTTTTATCGAGAAACAAATAGTTGATTGAAAATGAAGTATTTAATGTTAATTTCTAATCAATTATGTGTTTGCATCGTTTTTATTGTATATATAATGAATTAATACCAATAAATTTAAAATTCACAAAAACGTGGAAAAATGGCAAAATATTGCCTAATTTGATGATATTTTGTTTATATCACATAAAGGAAAAGGGGATGATAAACGTCAAAATTTTACTAAATTCAACGATTTTAAGTACAAAACAAAACGTAAGAAAACTTCCTTAAAAATGCAATATTAAGCGAAATTCTCAGATTTAAGGCCAAATCACATATCGTGAGAAAACACATATCGAAATATTGGTAAAAATGAATATATTTACATACAATCACACTACATGAAAAAATTGAAAAAAATCGCTATATTACCATATTTGAGGATTTTAACTTCAAATCATAAAGCGAGTTTCCATATTATTTAGATCCTAGAAAAGACATATAAAGATGTTGTTTGCAATACAAAGGATAAAAATCAATGTGTTTTTATTAAAATACTCTAAAATATTTCTGATTTTCCGTTTATATTACCGATGGAAGATGTACACGTAAAATAGCTCTAAACGTCGATATATGCAATAAAAACAGAACTTCTCCCCTTTTCAATATCTTACTCAGTATTTTAACGAAAAACAAATAGTTGATTGAAAATGAAGTATTTAATGTTAATTTCTAATCAATTACGTGTTTGCATCATTTTTATCGTATATATAATGAATTATTAACAATAAACTGAAAATTCACAAAAATGTGGAAAAACGGCAAAATATTGCCTAATTCGATGATATTTTGTTTATATCACAAAAAGGAAAAGGGGCTGATAAACTTCAAAATGTTGCTATATTCGATGATTTTAGTACGAAACAAAATGCAAGAAAACTTGATTAAAGTGCAATATTATGCGAAATTCTGATATTTAAAGGCCAAATAACATATCGTGATAATACATGAAATAATATCGAAATATTAGTAAAAACGAATATATTCCCGTGATGTCACACTACATAAAAAACGTGAACAAAATCGCTCTATTACCTTATTTGAGGATTTTAACTTCAAATAATTAAGCGAGGTTTCGTATTATTTAGATCTTAGAAGGGACATATAAAAATGTTGTTTCCAATATAAATGATGAAAATCCATGTGTTTTCATTAGAATTAACTAAAGTGTTCCTGATTTTCCGTTTATATTACCGATGGAAGATGTACACCTAAAACCGCTCTAATCCGGCTGAAACGTCGATATATGCAATAAAAACAGAACTTCTCCCCTTTTAAATATCTTACTCAGTATTTTACCGAGAAACAAATAGTTGATTGAAAATGAAGTATTTAATGTTAATTTCTAATCAATTATGTGTTTGCATCATTTTTATCGTATATATAATGAATTATTAACAATAAACTGAAAATTCACAAAAACGTGGAAAAACGGCAAAATATTGCCTAATTCGATGATATTTTGTTTATATCACATAAAGGTAAGGGGGATGATAAACGTCAAAATATTGCTATATTCGATGATTTTTAGTACGAAACAAAATGCAAGAAAACTTACTTAAAATGCAATATTATGCAAAAATCTGAGATTTAAAGGCCAAATCACATATAGTGATACTACATGAAATAGTATCGATTTTTTTCTTAAAAACGAATATATTCAAGTGAAGTCACACTACTTGAAAAACGTGAACAAAATCGCACTATTACCATATCTGAGGATTTAAACTTCAAATCATAAAGCGAGGTTTCGTATTATTTAGATCTTAGAAAAGACATAAAAATGTTGTTTCCAATACAATTGATAAAAATCAATGTGTTTTCATTAGAATTGAGTAAAATGTTCCTGATTTTACTCAATAAATATATTACCGATGAAAGTTTATATTTATATTATATAAACTACCGATGGAAGTTTATACCGTTTATATTACCGATGGAAGATGTACACTTAAAACCGCTTGAATCCGGCTGAAACGTCGATATATGCAATAAAAACAGAACTTCTCCCCTTTTCAATATCTTACTGAGTATTTTATCGAGCAACAAATAGTTGATTGAAAATGAAGTATTTAAGGTTTTTTCAAATCAATTATGTGTTTGCTTCATTTTTATCGAATATTTAATGAATTATTAACAATAAACTGAAAATTCACAAAAACGTGGAAAAACGGCAAAATATTGCCTAATTCGATGGTACTTTGTTTAAATCACATAAAGGGAAAAAGGATGATAAACGTCAATATATTGCTAAATTCAATGATTTTTAGTACGAAACAAAACGCAAGAAAACTTGCTTAAAAACGCAAAATTTGCGAAATTCTGAGGTTTGAAGGCCAAATCACATATCGTGGGAAAACATGAAGTATTATCGAAATATTGGTAAAAACGAATATATTTACGTAATGTCACACTACATGAAAAACGTGAAAAAAGTCGCTATATTTCCCAATTTGAGGATTTTTACTTTAAATCAAAAAGCGAGGTTTCGTATTTTTTAGATCCTAGAGAAGACATAAAAATGTTGTTTCCAATACAAATGATAAAAATCAATGTGTTTTCATTAGAATTAACTAAAATGTTCCTGATTTTCCGTTTATATTACCGATGGAAGATGTTCACGTAAAACCGCTCTAAACCGGCTGAAACGTCGATATATGCAATAAAATCATAAACTCTCGCTTTTTCAATATCTTACTCAGTTTTTTAACGAGAAACAAATAGTTGATTGAAAATGAAGTATTTATTATTAATTTCTAATCAATTATGTGTTTGCATCATTTTTATCATATATATAATGAAATATTACCAATTAACTAAAAAATTCACAAAAACGTGGAAAAACGGCAAAATGTTGCCTAATTCGATGATATTTTGTTTATATCACATAAAGGTAAGGGGGGATGATAAACGTCAAAATATTGCTATATTCGATTATTTTTAGAACGAACCAAAATGCAAGAAAACTTACTTAAAATGGAATATTATGCAAAATTCTGAGATTTAAAGTCCAAATCACATATCGTGATACTACATGAAATAGAATCGAAATATTGGTAAAAACAAATAAAATTATAATAAAATTCACGTGAAGTCACACTACATGAAAAACGTGAACAAAATCGCTCTATTACCATATATGAGGATTTTAACTTCAAAGCATAGAGCGAGGTTTCGTATTATTTAGATCTTAGAAAAGACATATAAAAATGTTGTTTCTAATACAATTCATAAAAATCAATGTGTTTTTATTAGAATTGACTAAAATTTTCTTGATTTTCTGTTTATATTACCGATAAAAGATGTACACGTAAAACTGCTTGAATCCGGCTGAAACGTCGATATATGCAATAAAAACAGAACTTCTCCCCTTTTCAATATCTTACTGAGTATTTTATCGAGAAACAAATAGTTGATTGAAAATGAAGTATTTAAGGGTTTTTTTCTAATCAATTATGTGTTTGCATAATTTTTATCGTATATTTAATGAATTATTAACAATAAACTGAAAATTCACAAAAACTTGGAAAAACGGCCAAATATTGCCTAATTCGATGGTATTTTGTTTAATTCACAATAAAGGAAAAAAGGATGATTAACGTCAAAATATTGCTAATTTCAATGATTTTTAGTACGAAACAATACGCAAGAAAACTTGCTTAAAAATGCAAAATATGCGAAATTCTGAGATTTGAAGGCCAAATCACACATCGTGAGAAAACATGAAGTATTATCGAAATATTGGTAAAACCAATATATTTACATAATGTCACATTACATGAAAAACGTGAAAAAAGTTGCTATATTACCAAATTTGAGGATTTTTACTTCAAATCAAAAAGGGAGGTTTCGTAGTCTTTAGATCCTAGAAAAGACATAAAAATGTTGTTTCCAATACAAATGATAAAAATCAATGTGTTTTCATTAAAATACTCTAAAATGTTCCTGATATTCCGTTTATATTACCGACGGAAGATGTACACGTAAAACCGCTCTAATCCAGCTAAAACGTCGATATATGCAATAAAATCATAACTTCTCGCTTTTTGAATATCTTACTCAGTTTTTTAACGAGAAACAAATAGTTGGTTGAAAATGAAGTATTTATTATTAATTTCTAATCAATTATGTGTTTGCATCATTTTTATCGTATATATAATGAATTAATACCAATAAACTGAAAATTCACAAAAACGAAGAAAAACGGCAAAATATTGCCTAATTAGATGATATTTTGTTTATATCACATAGAAGAAAAGAAATAAACGTGAAAATATTGCTATATTCGATGATTTTTAGTACGAAACAAAACGTAAGAAAACTTGTTTAAAATGCAATATTAAGCGAAATTCTCAGATTTAAGGCCAAATCACATAATGTGAGAAAACATGAAGTATAATCGAAATATTGGTATAAATAAATATATTTACGTACAATCACACTACATGAAAAACGTGAAAAAAATCGCTATATTACCAAATTTGAGGATTTTAACTTCAAATCATAAAGTTGATTTAAAGTTGTAAAGTTCCATATTATTTAGATCCTAGAAAAGACATAAAGATGTTCTTTCCAATACATATGATAAAAATCAATGTGTTTTCATTAAAATACTCTAAAATATTTCTGATTTTCCGTTTATATTACCGATGGAAGATGTACAAATAAAACTGCTCTAATCCGGCTGAAACGTCGATATATGCAATAAAAACAGAACTTCTCCCCTTTTCAATATCTTACTCAGTTTTTTAACGAGAAACAAATAGTTGATTGAAAATGAAGTATTTAATGTTAATTTCTAATCAATTACGTGTTTGCATCTTTTTCATCGTATATATATTGAATTATTAACAATAAACTGAAAATTCACAAAAACGTGGAAAAACGGCATAATATTGCCTAATTCGATGATATTTTGTTAAAATCAAATAAATGAAAAGTGGATGATAAACGTCAAAATATTGCTATATTCGGTGATTTTTAGTACGAAACAAAATGCAAGAAAACTTACTTAAAATGCAATATTATGCAAAATTCTGAGATATAAAGGTCAAATCACCTATCGTGATACTACATGAAATAGAATCGAAATATTGGTAAAAACGAATATATTCACGTGAAGTCACACTACATGAAAAACGTGAACAGAATCGCTCTATTACCATATTTGAGGATTTTAACTTCAAGTCATAAAGTGAGGTTTCGTATTATTTAGATCATAGAAAAGACATATAAAAATGTTGTTTCCAATACAATCGATAAAAATCAATGTTTTTATTAGAATTGACTAAAATGTTCCTGATTTTCCGTTTATATTACCGATGGAAGATGTACACGTAAAACAGCTTGAATCCGGCTGAAACGTCGATATATGCAATAAAAACAGAACTTCTCCCCTTTTCAATATCTTACTAAGTATTTTATCGAGAAACAAATAGTTGATTGAAAATGAAGTATTTAAGGTTTTTTTCTAATCTATTATGTGTTTGCATCATTTTTATCGTATATTTAATGAATTATTATCAATAAGCTGAAAATTCACAAAAACGTGGAAAAACGGCAAATTATTGCCTAATTCGATGATATTTTGTTAAAATCAAGTAAAGGAAAAGGGGATGATAAACGTCAAAATATTGCTATATTCGATGATTTTTAGTACGAAACAAAATGCAAGAAAACTTACTTAAAATGCAATATTATGCAAAATTCTGAGATTTAAAGGCCAAATCACATATCGTGATACTACATGATATAGTATCATAATATTGGTAAAAAACGAATATATTCACGTGAAGTCACACTACATGAAAAACGTGAACAAAATCGCTCTATTACCATATTTGAGGATTTTAACTTCAAGTCATAAAGTGAGGTTTCGTATTATTTAGATCATAGAAAACACATATAAAAATGTTGTTTCCAATACAATTGATAAAAATCAATGTGTTTTTATTAGAATTGACTAAAATTTTCCTGATTTTCTGTTTTTATTACCGATGGAAGATGTATACGTAAAACCGCTCTAATCCGGCTGAAAGGTCGATATATGCAATAAAATCATAACTTCTCGCTTTTTCAATATATTACTCAGTTTTTTAACGAGAAACAAATAGTTGATTGAAAATGTAGTATTTATTATTAATTTCTAATCAATTATGTGTTTGCATCATTTTTATCGTATATATAATGAATTAATACCAATAAACTAAAAACTCACAAAAACGTGGAAAAACGGGAAAATATTGCCTAATTAGATGATATTTTGTTTATATTACATAGAAGAAAAGAAATAAACGTGAATATATTGCTATATTCGATGATTTTTAGTACGAAACAAAAAGTAAGAAAACTTGCTTAAAAATGCAATATTAGGCGAAATTCTCAGATTTAAGGCCAAATCACATATCGTGAGAAAACATGAAGTATAATTGAAATATTGGTATAAATGAATATATTTACGTACAATCACACTACATGAAAAACGTGAAAAAAATCGCTATATTACCAAATTTGAGGATTTTAACTTCAAATCATAAAGTTGATTTAAAGTTGTAAAGTTCCATATTATTTAGATCCTAGAAAAGACATAAAGATGTTGTTTCCAATACAAATGATAAAAATCAATGTGTTTTCATTAAAATACTCTAAAATATTTCTGATTTTCCGTTTATATTACCGATGGAAGATGTACAAGTAAAACCGCTCTAATCCGGCTGAAACGTCGATATATGCAATAAAAACAGAACTTCTCCCCTTTTCAATATCTTACTCAGTTATTTAACGAGAAACAAATTGTTGATTGAAAATGAAGTATTTAATGTTAATTTCTAATCAATTATGTGTTTGCATCTTTTTTATCGTATATATATTGAATTATTAACAATAAACTGAAAATTCACAAAAACGTGGAAAAACGGCAAAATATTGCCTAATTCGATGATATTTTGTTAAAATCAAATAAAGGAAAAGTGGATGATAAACGTCAAAATATTGCTATATTCGATGATTTTTAGTACGAAACAAAATGCAAGAAAACTTGCTTAAAATGTAATATTATGCGAAATTCTGATATTTAAAGGCCAAATCACATATCATGATAATACATGAAATAGTATCGAAATATTAGTAAAAACGAATATATTCCCGTGATGTCAGACTACATAAAAAACGTGGAACAAAATCGCTCTATTACCTTATTTGAGGATTTTAACTTCAAGTCATAAAGTGAGGTTTCGTATTATTTAGATCATAGAAAACACATATAAAAATGTTGTTTCCAATACAATTGATAAAAATCAATGTGCTTTCATTAGAATTGACTAAAATGTTCCTGATTTTCTGTTTATATTACCGATAAAAGATGTACACGTAAAACCGCTTGAATCCGGCTGAAACGTCGATATATGCAATAAAAACGCAACTTCCCCCCTTTTCAATATCTTACTAAGTATTTTATCGAGGAACAAACAGTTGATTGAAAATGAAGTATTTAAGGTTTTTTCTAATCAATTATGTGTTTGCATAATTTTTATCGTATATTTAATGAATTATTAACAATAAACTGAAAATTCACAAAAACGTGGAAAAACGGCAAAATATTGCCTAATTCGATGGTGTTTTGTTTAAATAGCATAAAGGAAAAAAGAATGATAAACGTCAAAATATTGCTAAATTCAATGAATTTTAGTACGAAACAAAACGCAAGAAAACTTGCTTAAAAATGCAAAATTTGCGAAATTCTGAGATTTGAAGGCCAAATCACATATCGTGAGAAAACATGAAGTATTATCGAAATATTGGTAAAAACGAATATATTTACGGAAAGTCAAACTACCTGAAAAACGTGAAAAAAGTCGCTATATTACCAAATTTGAGGATTTTTACTTCAAAACAAAAGCGAGGTTTTGTATTTTTTAGATCCTACAAAAGACATAAAAATGTTGTTTCCAATACAAATGATAAAAATCAATGTGTTTTCATTAGAATTAACTAAAATGTTCCTGATTTTCCGTTTACATTACCGATGGAAGATGTACACGTAAAACCACTCTAATCCGGCTGAAACGTCGATATATGCAATAAAAATAGAACTTCTCCCCTTTTCAATATCTTACTCAGTATTTTAATGAGAAACAAATTGTTGATTGAAAATGAAGTATTTAATGTTAATTTTTAATCAAATATGTGTTTGCATCAGTTTTATCGTATATATATATTGAATTATTAACAATACACTGAAAATTCACAAAAACGTGGAAAACGGCAAAAAATTGCCTAATTCGATGATATTTGTTAAAATCAAATAAAGGAAAAGGGGATGATAAACGTCAAAATATTGCTATATTCGATGATTTTTTGTACGCAACAAATTGCAAGAAAACTTACTTAAAATGCAATATTATGCAAAATTCTGAGATTTAAAGGCCAAATCACATATCGTGATACTACATGAAATGGTATCGAAATTTTGGTAAATACGAATATATTCACGTGAAGTCACACTACATAAAAAACGTGAAAAAAATCGCTCTATTACCATATTTGAGGATTTTAACTTCAAATCATAAAGTGAGGTTTCGTATTATTTAGATCATAGAAAAGACATAAAAATGTTGTTTCTAATACAATTGATAAAAATCAATGTGTTTTTATTAGAATTGACTAAAATGTTCCTGATTTTCTGTTTATATTACCGATAAAAGCTATATTTTTGTTACACGTGAAACTGCTTGAATCCGGCTGAAACGTCGATATATGCAATAAAAACAGAACTTCTCCCCTTTTTAATATCTTACTGAGTATTTTATCGAGAAACAAAAAGTTGATTGAAATGAAGTATTTAAGGGTTTTTTTCTAATCAATTATGTATTTGCATGATTTTTATCGTATATTTAATGAATTATTAACAATAAACTGAAAATTCACAAAAACTTGGAAAAACGGCAAAATATTGCCTAATTCGATGGTATTTTGTTTAATTCACATAAAGTAAAAAAGGATGATTAACGTCAATATATTGCTAATTTCAATGATTTTTAGTACGAAACAATATGCAAGAAAACTTGCTTAAAAATGCAAAATATAAGAAATTCTGAGATTTAAAGGCCAAATCACACATCGTGAGAAAACATGAAGTATTATCGAAATATTGGTAAAAACGAATATATTTACGAAATGTCACACTACATGAAAAACGTGAAAAAAGTTGCTATATTACCATATTTGAGGATTTTTACTTCAAATCAAAAAGGGAGGTTTCGTAGTCTTTAGATCCTAGAAAAGACATAAAAATGTTGTTTCCAATACAATTGATAAAAATCAATGTTTTTATTAGAATTGACTAAAATGTTCCTGATTTTCCGTTTATATTACCGATGGAAGATGTACACGTAAAACAGCTTCAATCCGGCTGAAACGTCGAAATATGCAATAAAAACAGAACTTCACCCCTTTTCAATATCTTACTAAGTATTTTATCGAGAAACAAATAGTTGATTGAAAATGAAGTATTTAAGGTTTTTTTCTAATGAATTATGTGTTTGCATCATTTTTATCGTATATTTAATGAATTATTAACAATAAACTGAAAATTCACAAAAACGTGGAAAAACGGCAATATATTGCCTAATTAGATGGTATTTTGTTTAGATCACATAAAGGAAAAAAGGATGATAAACGTCAAAATATTGCTAAATTCAATGATTTTTAGTATGAACAAAACGCAAGAAAACCTGCTTAATAATGCAAAATTTGCGAAATTCTGAGATTTAAAGGCCAAATCACATATCATGAGAAAACATGAAGTATTATCGAAATATTGGTAAAAACGGATATATTTACGGAATGTCACCCTACATGAAAAACGTGACAAAAATCGATATATTACCAAATTTGAGGATTTTAACTTCAAATCATAAAGCGAGGTTTCGTATTATTTAGACCCTAGAGAAGACATATAAAGATGTTGTTTCCAATATAAATGATAAAAATCAATGTGTTTTCATTAGAATTAACTAAAATGTTCCTGATTTTCCGTTTATATTACCGATGGAAGATGTACACGTAAAACCGCTCTAATCCGGCTGAAACGTCGATATATGCAATAAAAACAGAACTTCACCCTTTTCAATATCTTACTCAGTATTTTAACGAGAAACAAATTGTTGATTGAAAATGAATTATTTATTGTTCATTTTTACTCAATTATGTGTTTGCATCATTTTTATCGTATATATATTGAATTATTAACAATAAACTGGAAATTCACAAAAACGTGGAAAAACGGCATAATATTCCCTAATTCGATGATATTTTGTTAAAATCAAATAAAGGAAAAGGGGATGATAAACGTCAAAATATTGCTATATTCGATGATTTTTAGTACGGAACAAAATGCAAGAAAACTTACTTAAAATGCAATATTATGCAAAATTCTGAGATTTAAAGGCCAAATCACATATCGTGATACTACATGATATAGTATCGAAATATTGGTAAAAACGAATATATTCACGTGAAGTCACACTACATGAAAAACGTGAACAAAATCGCTCTATTACCATATTTGAGGATTTTAACTTCAAATCATAAAGTGAGGTTTCGTATTATTTAGATCATAGAAAAGACATATAAAAATGTTGTTTCCAATACAATTGATAAAAATCAATGTGTTTTTATTAGAATTGACTAAAATGTTCCTGATTTTCTGTTTATATTACCGATAAAAGATGTACACGTAAAACCGCTTGAATCCGGCTGAAACGTCGATATATGCAATAAAAACAGAACTTCCTCCCTTTTCAATATCTTACTAAGTATTTTATCGAGAAACAAATAGTTGATTGAAAATGAAGTATTTAAGGTTTTTTTCTAATCAATTATGTGTTTGCATAATTTTTATCGTATATTTAATGAATTATTAACAATAAACTGAAAATTCACAAAAACGTGGAAAAACGGCAAAATATTGCTAAATTCAATGATTTTTTGTACGAAACAAAACGCAAGAAAACTTGCTTAAAAATGCAAAATTGGCGAAATTCTGAGATTTGAAGGCTAAATCACATATCGTGAGAAAACATGAAGTATTATCGAAATATTGGTAGAAACGAATATATTTACGGAAAGTCAAACTACATGAAAATCGTGAAAAAAGTCGCTATATTACCAAATTTGAGGATTTTTACTTCAAAACAAAAAGCGAGGTTTCGTATTTTTTAGATCCTTCAAAAGACATAAAAATGTTGTTTCCAATACAAATGATAAAAATCAATGTGTTTTCATTAGAATTAACTAAAATGTTCCTGATTTTCCATTTATATAACCGATGGAAGATGTACACGTAAAACCACTCTAATCCGGCTGAATCGTCGATATATGCAATAAAAGTAGAACGTCTCCCCTTTTCAATATCTTACTCAGTATTTTAACGAGAAACAAATTGTTGATTGAAAATGAAGCATTTAATGTTAATTTTTAATCAAATATGTGTTTGCATCATTTTTATCGTATGTATATTGAATTATTAACAATAAACTGAAAATTCACAAAAACGTGGAAAAACGGCAAAATATTGCCTAATTCGATGACATTTTTATAAAATCAAATAAAGGAAAAGGGGATGATAAACGTCAAAATATTGCTATATTCGATGATTTTTAGTACGAAACAAAATGCAAGAAAACTTACTTAAAATGCAATATTATACAAAAATCTGAGATTTAAAGGCCAAATCACATATCGTGATACTACATGAAATACAATCGAAATATTGGTAAAAACAAATATATATTCACGTGAAGTCACACTACATGAAAAACGTGAACAAAATCGCTCTATTACCATATTTGAGGATTTTAACTTCAAATCATAAAGTGAGGTTTCGTATTATTTAGATCATAGAAAAGACATATAAAAATGTTGTTTCCAATACAATTGATAAAAATCAATGTGTTTTTATTAGAATTGACTAAAATGTTCCTGATTTTCTGTTTATATTACCGATAAAAGATGTACACGTAAAACTGGGTGAATCAGGCTGAAACGTCGATATATGCAATAAAAACAGAACTCCCCTTTTCAATATCTTACTGAGTATTTTATCGAGGATCAAATTGTTGATTGAAAATGAAGTATTTAAGGTTTTTTTTTCTAATCAATTATGTGTTTGCATGATTTTTATCGTATATTTAATGAATTATTAACAATAAACTAAAATTTCACAAAAACTTGGAAAAACGGCAAAATATTGCCTAATTCGATGGTATTTTGTTTAATTCACATAAAGGAAAAAAAGGTGATTAACGTCAAAATATTGCTAATTTCAATGATTTTTAGCACGAAACAATACGCAAGAAAACTTGCTTAAAATTGCAAAATATGCGAAATTCTGAGATTTGAAGGCCAAATCACACATCGTGAGAAAACATGAAGTATTATCGAAATATTGGTAAAAACGAATATATTTACGTAATGTCACACTACATGAAAAACGTGAAAAAAGTTGTTATATTACCATATTTGAGGATTTTTACTTCAAATCAAAAAGGGAGGTTTCGTAGTCTTTAGATCCTAGAAAAGACATAAAAATGTTGTTTCCAATATAAATGATAAAAATCAATGTGTTTTCATTAAAATACTCTAAAATGTTCCTGATTTTCCGTTTTTATTACCGATGGAAGATGTACACGTAAAACCGCTCTAATCTGGCTGAAAGGTCGATATATGCAATAAAATCATAACTTCTCGCTTTTTCAATATATTACTCAGTTTTTTAACGAGAAACAAATAGTTGATTGAAAATGTAGTATTTATTATAATTTCTAATCAATTATGTGTTTCCATCATTTTTATCGTATATATAATGAATTAATACCAATAAACTGAAAACTCACAAAAACGTGGAAAAACGGGAAAATATTGCCTAATTAGATGATATTTTGTTTATATCACATAGAAGAAAAGAAATAAACGTGAAAATATTGCTATATTCGATGATTTTTAGTACGAAACAAAACGTAAGAAAACTTGCTTAAAAATGCAATATTAAGCGAAATTCTCAGATTTAAGGCCAAATCACATATCGTGAGAAAACATGACGTATAATCGAAATATTGGTATAAATGAATATATTTACGTACAATCACACTACATGAAAAACGTGAAAAAAATCGCTATATTACCAAATTTGAGGATTTTAACTTCAAATCATAAAGTTGATTTAAAGTTGTAAAGTTCCATATTATTTAGATCCTAGAAAAGACATAAAGATGTTGTTTCCAATACAAATGATAAAAATCAATGTGTTTTCATTAAAATACTCTAAAATATTTCTGATTTTCCGTTTATATTACCGATGGAAGATGTACAAGTAAAACCGCTCTAATCCGGCTGAAACGTCGATATATGCAATAAAAACAGAACTTCTCCCCTTTTCAATATCTTACTCAGTTTTTTAACGAGAAACAATTGTTGATTGAAAATGAAGTATTTAATGTTAATTTCTAATCAATTATGTGTTTGCATCTTTTTTATCGTATATATATTGAATTATTAACAATAAACTGAAAATTCACAAAAACGTGGAAAAACGGCAAAATATTGCCTAATTCGATGATATTTTGTTAAAATCAAATAAAGGAAAAGTGGATGATAAACGTCAAAATATTGCTATATTCGATGATTTTTAGTACGAAACAAAATGCAAGAAAACTTGCTTAAAATGTAATATTATGCGAAATTCTGATATTTAAAGGCCAAATCACATATCATGATAATACATGAAATAGTATCGAAATATTAGTAAAAACGAATATATTCCCGTGATGTCAGACTACATAAAAAACGTGGAACAAAATCGCTCTATTACCTTATTTGAGGATTTTAACTTCAAATCATAAAGCGATGTTTCGTATTATTTAGATCCTAGAAAAGACATATAAAAATGTTGCTTCCAATACAAATGATAAAAATCAATGTGTTTTCAATAATATTAACTAAAATGTTCCTGATTTTCCGATTATATTTCTGATGGAAGATATACACGTAAAATGGCTCTAATCCGGGTGAAACGTCGATATATGCAAAAAAAACATAACTTCTCGCTTCTTTTAATATCTTACTCAGTTTTTTAACGAGAAACAAATAGTTGATTGATAATGAAGTATTTAATGTTAATTTCTAATCAATTTTGCATCATCATAATCGTGTGATGCAAAGTTTTGCAGTTTTGCAGTCAAGCAGTTTTGCAGTTTGCATCATTTTTATCGTATATATATAATGAATTAATAACAATAAACTGAAAATTCACAAAAACGTGGAAAAACGGGAAAATATTGCCTATTTCGATGATATTTTGTTTATATCACATAAAGGAAAAGGGTATGATGAACGTCAAAATATTGCTAAATTCAATGATTTTTAGTACAAAACAAAACGTAACAAAACTTGCTTAAAAATGCAATATTAAGCGAAATTCTCAGATTTAAGGTCAAATCACATATCGTGAGAAAACATGAAGTATAATCGAAATATTGGTATAAATGAATATATTTACGTACAATCACACTACATGAAAAACGTGAAAAAAATCGCTATATTACCATATATGAGGATTTTAACTTCAAATCATAAAGCTAGGTTCCATATTATTTAGATCCTAGAAAAAACATATAAAGATGTTGTTTCCAATACAAATGATAAAAATCAATGTGTTTTCATTAAAATACTCTAAAATAATTCTGATTTTCCATTTTATTACCAATGGAAGATGTACGTGTAAAACCGCTCTAATCCGGCTGAAACGTCGATATATGCAATAAAAACAGAACTTCTCCCCTTTTCAATATCTTACTCAGCATTTTACCGAGACACAAATAGTTGATTGAAAATGAAGTATTTAATATTAATTTCTAATCAATTATGTGTTTGCATCTTTTTTATCGTATATATATTGAATTATTAACAATAAACTGAAAATTCACAAAAACGTGGAAAAACGGCAAAATATTGCCTAATTCGATGATATTTTGTTAAAATCAAATGAAGGAAAAGGGGATGATAAACATCAAAATATTGCTATATTCGATGATTTTTAGTACGAAACAAAATGCAAGAAAACTTGCTTAAAATGTAATATTATGCGAAATTCTGATATTTAAAGGCCAAATCACATATCATGATAATACATGAAATAGTATCGAAATATTAGTAAAAACGAATATATTCCCGTGATGTCAGACTACATAAAAAACGTGGAACAAAATCGCTCTATTACCTTATTTGAGGATTTTAACTTCAAATCATAAAGCGATGTTTCGTATTATTTAGATCCTAGAAAAGACATATAAAAATGTTGTTTCTAATACAATTTATAAAAATCAATGTGTTTTTATTAGAATTGACTAAAATGTTCCTAATTTTCTGTTTATATTACCTATAAAAGATGTACACGTAAAACCGCTTGAATCCGGCTGAAACGTCGATATATGAAATAAAAACAGAACTTCCCCCCTTTTCAATATCTTACTAAGTATTTTATCGAGAAACAAATAGTTGATTGAAAATGAAGTATTTAAGGTTTTTTTCTAATCAATTATGTGTTTGCATAATTTTTATCGTATATTTAATGAATTATTAACAATAAACTGAAAATTCACAAAAACGTGGAAAAACGGCAAAATATTGCCTAATTCGATGGTGTTTTATTTAAATAGCATAAAGGAAAAAAGGATGATAAACGTCAAAATATTGCTAAATTCAATGATTTTTTGTACGAAACAAAACGCAAGAAAACTTGCTTAAAAATGCAAAATTTGCGAAATTCTGAGATTTGAAGGCCAAATCACATATCGTGAGAAAACATGAAGTATTATCGAAATATTGGTAAAAACGAATATATTTACGGAAAGTTAAACTGCATGAAAAACGTGAAAAAAGTCGCTATATTTCCAAATTTGAGGATTTTTACTTCAAAACAAAAAGCGAGGTTTCGTATTTTTTAGATCCTACAAAAGACATAAAAATGTTGTTTCCAATACTCAGGCTCAAGAGAGTGATGCAGAGGATGAAGAGAGGGTTGCAGAGGCTCAAGAGAGTGATGCAGAGGCTCAAGAGAATGATGCAGAGGATGAAGAGAGTGATGTAAAGTCTCAAGAGAGTGATGTAAAGTCACAAGAGAGTGATGCAGAGGATCAAGAGAATGATGCAGACCCTCGAGAGAATGACGCAGAGGCTCAAGAGAGGGATTCAGAGTCTCACGAGAGGGATTCAGAGGCTTAGGAGAGTGATGCAGAGGCTGAAGAGAGTGTTACAGAGGCTCAAGAGAGGGATGCAGAGGCTCAAGAGAGGGATTCAGAGTCTCTCGAGAGGGATCCAGAGGCTTAGGAGAGTTATGCAGAGGCTGAAGAGAGTGTTGCAGAGGCTCAAGAGAGGGATGCAGAGGCTCAAGAGAGGGATGCAGATGCTCAAGAGAGTTAGGCAGAGGATGAAGAGAGTGATGCAGAGGCTCAAGAGAGTGATGCAGAGACTCAAGAGAGTTATGCAGAGGCTCAAGAGAGCGATGAAGAGGCTCAAGAGAGTGATGCAGAGGCTGAAGAGAGGGATATAGAGGCTCAAGAGAGTTATGCAGAAGCTCAATAGAGTGATGCAGAGGCTTAAGAGAGTTGTGCAGAGTCTAAATAGAGGGGATGCAGAGGCTCAAGAGAGTGTTGCAGAGGCTGAAGAGAGTGATGCAGAGGCTCAAGAGAATGATGTAGAGGCTTGACAGAGGGATGCAGAGGTTCAAGAGAATGATGCAGAGGCTCAAGAGAGTGATGCAGAGGATGAAGAGAGGGATGCAGAGGCTTAAGAGAGTGATGCAGAGGCTGAAGAGAGTGTTGAAGAGACTTAAGAGAGGGATGCAGAGGCTCAAGAGAGTGAAGCAGGGGCTCAAGAGGGTGATGCAGAGGCTCAAGACAGGGGATGCAGAGGCTTAAGAGAGGGATGCAGAGACTCAAGAGAGTAATGCAAAGGCTCAAGAGAGTGATGCAGAGGCTCAAGAGAGTGATGCAAAGGCTCAAGAGAGGGATGCAGAGGCTCATGAGAGGGATGCAGAGGCTTAAGAAAGTGATGCAGAGGCTTAGGAGAATGATGCAGAGGCTCAAGAGAGGGATGCAGAGGCTCAAGAGAGTGATGCAGAGGCTCATGAGAGTGATGCAGGAGCTCAGGAGAGTGATGCAGAGTCTTATGAGAGTGATGCAGAGGCTTAAGAGAGGGATGCAGAGGCTCAAGAGAGTGATGCAGAGGCTCCAGAGAGTGATGCAGGAGCTCAGGAGAGTGATGCAGAGGATTAAGAGAGTGATAGAGAGGCTCAAGAGAGTGATGCAGAGGCCCAAGAGGATGATGAAAAGGCTTAAGAGAGTGATGCAGAGTCTTATGAAAGTGATGCAGAGGCTTAAGAGAGGGATGCAGAGGCTCAAGAGAGTGATGCAGAAGCTCAAGAGAGTGATGCAGAGGCTTAGAAGAATAATGCAGAGGCTCAAGAGAGGGATGCAAAGATTGAAGAGAGTGATGAAGAGGCTCAAGAGAGTGGTGCAGAGGCATAAGAGAGGGATACCGAGGCTCAAGAGAGTGATGCAGAGGCTTAAGAGAGTGATGCAGAGGCATAAGAGAGGGATGAAGGGGCTCAAGAGTGGGATGCAGAGGCTCAAGAGAGTGATGCAGAGGCTTACGAGAGTGATGCAGAGGCTCAAGAGAGGGATGTAGAGACTCAAGAGAGTGATGCAGAGGCTCAAGAGAGTGATGCAGAGGCTCAAGAGAGGGATTCAGAGGCTTAAGAGGTGGATGCAGATGCTTATGAGAGTGATGCAGAGGCTCGAGAGAGTGATGCAGAGGCTCAAAAGAGGGATTCAGAGGCTCAAGAGAGGGATGCAGAGGCTCAAGAGAGTGATGCAGAGGCTCGAGTGAGTGATGCAGAGGCTCAAAAGAAGAATTCTGAGGCTCAAAAGAGGGATGCAGAGGCTGATGAGAGTGTTGCAGAGGCTCAAGAGAGGGATGCCGAGGCTTAAGAGAGTGATGCAGAGGCTTAAGAGAGTGATGCAGTGGCATAGGAGAGGGACGCAGGGGCTCAAGAGAGTGATGCAGAGGCTTAAGAGAGTGATGCAGAGGCATAAGAGAGGGACGCAGGGGCTCAAGAGAGGGATGCAGAGGCTCACGAGAGTGATGCAGAGGCTTAAGAGAGTGATGCAAAGGCTCAAGAGAGGGATGCAGAGGCTGCCGAGAGGGATGCAGAGGCTCATGAGCGTGAGGCAGAGGCTTAAAATTGTGATGCAGAGGATCAAAATAGGGATAAAGAGGCTTATGAGGGTGATGCAGAGGCTCAAGAGAGTGATGCAGAGGCTCAAGCGAGGGATGCAGAGGCTCAAGAGAGTGGCGCAGAGGCTTACGAGTGTGATGCAGAGGCTCAAGAGAGGGATGTAGAGGCTCAAGAGAGTGATGCAGAAGCTTAAGAGAGTGATGCAGAGGCTTAAGAGAGTGATGCAGAGGCTCAAGAGAGTGATGCAGAGGCTCAAGAGAGGGATTCAGAGGCTCAAGAGATGGATGCAGAGGCTTAAGAGAGTGATGCAGAGGCTCAAGAGAGTGATGCAGACGCTCGAGTGAGTGATGCAGAGGCTCAAAAGAGGAATTCTGAGGCTCAAGAGACGGATGCAGAGGCTCAAGAGAGTGATGCAGAGGCTCGAGTGAGTGATGCAGAGGCTCAAAAGAGGAATTCTGAGGCTCAAGAGACGGATGCAGAGGCTGATGAGAGTGTTGCAGAGGCTCAAGAGAGGGATGCTGAGGCTCAAGAGAGTGATGAAGAGACTCAAGAGAGTTATGCAGAGGCTAAAGAGAATGATGCAGAAACTTTCGAGAGTGATGCAGAGGCTCAGGAGAGGGGTGTAGAAGCTCAAGAGAGTGATGCAGAAGCTCAGGAGAGTGATGCAGAGGCTCAAGAGAGTGATGCAGAGGCTGAAGTGAGAGATGCAGAAGCCCACAATTAGTGATGCAGAGGCTCAAAATAGGGATGCAGAGGCTTAAGAGGGTGATGCAGAGGCTCAGGTGAGTGATGCAGAGGCTCAAGAGAAGGATGCAGAGGCTGAAGAGAGTGATGCAGAGGCTCAAGGGAGTGATGCAGAGGATGAAAAGAGGGATGCAGAGGCTCAAGGGAGTGATGCAGAGGCTCAAGAGAGTGATGCAGAGGCTCAAGAGAATGATGCAGAGGCTCAAGAGAGGGATTCAGAGGCTCGAGTGAGTGATGCAGAGGCTCAAAAGAAGAATTCTGAGGCTCAAGAGAGGGATGCAGAGGCTGATGAGAGTGTTGCAGAGGCTCAAGAGAGGGATGCCGAGGCTCAAGAGAGTGATGCAGAGGCTTATGAGAGTGATGCAGAGGCATAGGAGAGGGACGCAGGGGCTCAAGAGAGTGACGCAGAGGCTTAAGAGAGTGATGCAGAGGCATAAGAGAGGGACGCAGGGCCTCAAGAGAGGGATGCAGAGGCTCACGAGAGTGATGCAGAGGCTTAAGAGAGTGATGCAAAGGCTCAAGAGAGTGATGCAGATGCTTAAGAGAGTAATGCAGAGGCTCAAGAGAGTGATGCAGAGGATGAAGAGAGGGATGCAGAGGCTTAAGAGAGTAATGCAGAGGCTCAAAAGAATGATGTAGAAGATGAAGAGAGTGATGCAGAAGCTTAAGAGAGTAATGCAGAGGCTCAAGAGAGTGATGCAGAGGATGAAGAGAGGAATGCAGAGGCTTAAGAGAGTTATACAGAGGCTCAAGAGAGTGATTCAGAGGATGAAGAGAGTGTTGCAGAGGCTCAAGAGAATGATGCAGAGGCTCAAGAGAGTGATGCAGAGGATGAAGAGAGTGATGTAAAGTCTCAAGAGAGTGATGTAAAGTCTCAAGAGAGTGATGCAGAGGATCAAGAGAATGATGCAGAGGCTCGAGAGAATGACGCAGAGGCTCAAGAGAGGGATTCAGAGTCTCACGAGAGGGATTCAGAGGCTTAGGAGAGTGATGCAGAGGCTAAAGAGAGTGTTGCAGAGGCTCAAGAGAGGGATGCAGAGGCTCAAGTGAGGGATTCAGAGTCTCACGAGAGGGATCCAGAGGCTTAGGAGAGTGATGCAGAGGCTGAAGAGAGTGTTGCAGAGGCTCAAGAGAGGGATGCAGAGGCTCAAGAGAGGGATGCAGATGCTCAAGAGAGTTAGGCAGAGGATGAATAGAGTGATGCAGAGGCTCAAGAGAGTGATGCAGAGACTCAAGAGAGTTATGCAGAGGCTCAAGAGAGTGATGAAGAGGCTCAAGAGAGTGATGCAGAGGCTGAAGAGAGGGATGTAGAGGCTCAAGAGAGTTATGCAGAAGCTCAATAGAGTGATGCAGATGCTTAAGAGAGTTTTGCAGAGTCTTAATAGAGGGGATGCAGAGGCTGAAGAGAGTGTTGCAGAGGCTGAAGAGAGTGATGCAGAGGCTCAAGAGAGGGATGTAGAGGCTAAAGAGAGTGATGCAGAGGCTCAAGAGAGTGATGCAGAGGCTCAAGCGAGGGATTCAGAGGTTTCGGAGATGGATGCAGATGCTTAAGAGAGTGATGCAGAGGCTCAATAGAGTGATGCAGAGGCTCGAGAGAGTGATGCAGAGGCTCAAAAGAGGGATTCAGAGGCTCAAGAGAGGGATGCAGAGGCTCAAGAGAGTGATGCAGAGGCTCGAGAGAGTGATGCAGAGGCTCAAAAGAGGGATTCAGAGGCTCAAGAGAGGGATGCAGAGGCTCAAGAGAGTGATGCAGAGGCTCGAGTGAGTGATGCAGAGGCTCAAGAGGAATTCTGAGGCTCAAGAGAGGGATGCAGAGGCTGATGAGAGTGTTGCAGAGGCTCAAGAGAGGGATGCCGAGGCTCAAGAGAGTGATGCAGAGACTCAAGAGAGTTATGCAGAGGCTCAAGAGAGTGATGCAGAGGCTTAATAGAGTGATGCAGAGGCATGGGAGAGGGACGCAGGGGCTCAAGAGAGTGATTCAGAGGCTTAAGAGAGTGATGCAGAGGCATAACAGAGGGACGCAGGGGCTCAAGAGAGGGATGCAGAGGCTCACGAGAGTGATGCAGAGGCTTAAGAGAGTGATGCAAAGGCTCAAGAGAGGGATGCAGAGGATGCCGAGAGGGATGCAGAGGCTCATGAGCGTGAGGCAGAGGCTTACAATTGTGATGCAGATGCTCAAAATAGGGATAAAGAGGCTTATGAGAGTGATGCAGAGGCTCAAAAGAGGGATTCAGAGGCTCAAGAGAGGGATGCAGAGGCTCAAGAGAGTGATGCAGAGGCTGATGAGAGTGTTGCAGAGGCTCAAGAGAGGGATGCAGAGGCTCAAGAGAGTGATGCAGAGGCTGATGAGAGTGTTGCAGAGGCTCAAGAGAGGGATGCAGATGCTCAAGAGAGTTAGGCAGAGGATGAATAGAGTGATGCAGATACCTGGTTGATACCTGGTTGATGGGGTTCTGGGAGTTCTTCTACTCCCCAAGCCCGGCCCGAGGCCAGGCTCGACTTGTGAGAGTTTGGTCCACCAGGCTGTTGCTTGGAGCGGCCCGCAGGCCCACATACCCACCACAGCCCGGTTGGTCCGGCACTCCTTGGAGGAATAAATCTAGTTTCCTCTTGAAAATGTCCACGGTTGTTCCGGCAATATTTCTTATGCTTGCTGGGAGGACGTTGAACAACCGCGGACCTCTGATGTTTATACAGTGTTCTCTGATTGTGCCTATGGCACCTCTGCTCTTCATTGGTTCTATTCTACATTTTCTTCCATGTCGTTCACTCCAGTACGTTGTTATTTTACTGTGTAGATTTGGTACTTGGCCCTCTAGTATCTTCCAGGTGTATATTATTTGATATCTCTCTCGTCTTCTTTCTAGTGAGTACATTTGGAGGGCTTTGAGACGATCCCAATAATTTAGGTGCTTTATTGCGTCTATGCGTGCCGTATATGTTCTCTGTATTCCCTCTATTTCAGCAATCTCTCCTGCTTTGAAGGGGGAAGTGAGTACTGAGCAGTACTCAAGACGGGACAACACAAGTGCCTTGAAGAGTACAACCATTGTGATGGGATCCCTGGATTTGAAAGTTCTCGTAATCCATCCTATCATTTTTCTGGCTGTCGCAATATTTGCTTGGTTATGCTCCTTAAACGTTAGGTCGTCCGACATTATTATTCCCAAATCCTTTACATGCTGTTTTCCTACTATGGGTACATTTGATTGTGTTTTGTACTCTGTATTATGTTTAAGGTCCTCATTTTTACCGTACCTGAGTACCTGGAATTTATCACTGTTAAACATCATGTTATTTTCTGATGCCCAGTCGAAAACTTTATTAATATCAGCTTGAAGTTTTTCAATGTCCTCAGCCGAGGTAATTTTCATACTGATTTTTGTGTCATCTGCAAAGGATGATACGAAGCTGTGACTTGTATTTTTGTCTATATCTGATATGAGAATAAGGAAAAGCAGTGGTGCAAGGACTGTACCCTGAGGTACAGAGCTTTTCACTGCACTTGGACTAGATTTTATATGGTTGACAGTTACTCGCTGAGTCCTGTTTGACAGAAAACTGAGTATCCAGCGTCCTACTTTACCGGTTATTCCCATTGACTTCATTTTGTGTGCTATCACGCCATGGTCACATTAATCGAAGGCCTTTGCGAAGTCCGTGTATATCACATCAGCATTCTGTTTCTCTTCTAATGCCTCAGTGACTTTGTCGTAGTGCTCAAGTAGCTGTGAGAGGCACGATCTTCCCGCTCGAAATGCAGAGGCTCAAGAGAGTGATGCAGAGACTCAAGAGAGTTATGCAGAGGCTCAAGAGAGTGATGAAGAGGCTCAAGAGAGTGATGCAGAGGCTGAAGAGAGGGATGTAGGGGCTCAAGAGAGTTATGCAGAAGCTCAATAGAGTGATGCAGAGGCTTAAGAGAGTTGTGCAGAGTCTTAATAGAGGGGATGCAGAGGCTCAAGAGAGTGTTGCAGAGGCTGAAGAGAGTGATGCAGAGGCTCAAGAGAATGATGTAGAGGCTTGACAGAGGGATGCAGAGGTTCAAGAGAATGATGCAGAGGCTCAAGAGAGTGATACAGAGGATGAAGAGAGGGATGCAGAGGCTTAAGAGAGTGATGCAGAGGCTGAAGAGAGTGTTGCAGAGACTTAAGAGAGGGATGCAGAGGCTCAAGAGAGTGAAGCAGGGGCTCAAGACAGGGGATGCAGAGGCTTAAGAGAGGGATGCAGAGATTCAAAAGAGTAATGCAAAGGCTCAAGAGAGTGATGCAGAGGCTCAAGAGAGTGATGCAAAGGCTCAAGAGAGGGATGCAGAGGCTCATGAGAGGGATGCAGAGGCTTAAGAGAGTGATGCAGAGGCTTAGGAGAATGATGCAGAGGCTCAAGAGAGGGATGCAGAGGCTCAAGAGAGTGATGCAGAGGCTCAAGAGAGTGATGCAGGAGCTCAGGAGAGTGATGCAGAGTCTTATGAGAGTGATGCAGAGGCTTAAGAGAGGGATGCAGAGGCTCAAGAGAGTGATGCAGGAGCTCAGGAGAGTGATGCAGAGTCTTATGAGAGTGATGCAGAGGCTTAAGAGAGGGATGCAGAGGCTCAAGAGAGTGATGCAGAAGCTCAAGAGAGTGATGCAGAGGCTTAGGAGAATAATGCAGAGGCTCAAGAGAGGGATGCAAAGATTGAAGAGAGTGATGAAGAGGCTCAAGAGAGTGGTGCAGAGGCATAAGAGAGGGATACCGAGGCTCAAGAGAGTGATGCAGAGGCTTAAGAGAGTGATGCAGAGGCATAAGAGAGGGATGCAGAGGCTCAAGAGAGGGATGTAGAGGCTCAAGAGAGTGATGCAGAGGCTCAAGAGAGTGATGCAGAGGCTCAAGAGAGGGATTCAGAGGCTTAGGAGATGGATGCAGATGCTTAAGAGAGTGATGCAGAGGCTCAAGAGAGTGATGCAGAGGCTCGAGAGAGTGATGCAGAGGCTCAACAGAGGGATGCAGAGGCTCAAGAGAGTGATGCAGAGGCTCGAGTGAGTGATGCAGAGGCTCAAAAGAGGAATTCTGAGGCTCAAGAGAGGGATGCAGAGGCTGATGAGAGTGTTGCAGAGGCTCAAGAGAGAGATGCCGAGGCTCAAGAGAGTGATGCAGAGACTCAAGAGAGTTATGCAGAGGCTCAAGAGAGTGATGCAGAGGCTTACGAGAGTGATGCAGAGGCTCAAGATTGGGATGTAGAGGCTCAAGAGAGTGATGCAGAAGCTCACGAGAGTGATGCATAGGCTCAAGAGAGTGATGCAGAGGCCCAAGAGAGGGATGCAGAGGCTCAAGAGAGTGATGCAGAGACTGAAGTAAGAGATGGAGAAGCCCACAATAAGTGATGCAGAGGCTCAAAATAGGGATGCAGAGGCTTAAGAGGGTGATGCAGAGGCTCAGGAGAGTGATGCAGAGGCTCAAGAGAGGGATGCAGAGGCTGAAGAGAGTGATGCAGAGGCTCAAGAGAGTGATGCAGAGGATGAAAAGAGGGATGCAGAGGCAGAAGAGAGTGATGCAGAGGCTGAAGAGAGTGATGCAAAGGCTCAGGAGAGTGATGTAGAGGATTGGGAGAATGATGCAGAGGCTCAAGAGAGGGATGCAGAGGCTCAAGAGAGTGATGCTGAGGCTCAAGAGAGTGATGCAGGAGCTCAGGAGAGTGATGCAGAGGATTAAGAGAGTGATAGAGAGGCTCAAGAGAGTGATGCAGAGGCTCAAGAGAGTGATGAAAAGTCTAAAGAGAGTGATGCAGAGTCTTATGAGAGTGATGCAGAGGCTTAGGAGAGGGATGCAGAGGCTCAAGAGAGTGATGCAGAAGCTCAAGAGAGTGATGCAGAGGCTTAGGAGAATAATGCAGAGGCTCAAGAGAAGGATGCAAAGATTGAAGAGTGATGAAGAGGCTCAAGAGAGTGGTGCAGAGGTATAAGAGAGGGATACCGAGGCTCAAGAGAGTGATGCAGAGGCTTAAGAGAGTGATGCAGAGGCATAAGAGAGGGATGCAGGGGCTCAAGAGAGGGATGCAGAGGCTCAAGAGAGTGATGCAGAGGCTTACGAGAGTGATGCAGAGGCTCAAGAGAGGGATGTAGAGGCTCATGAGAGTGATGCAGAGGCTCAAGAGAGTGATGCAGAGGCTCAAGAGAGGGATTCAGAGGCTTAAGAGATGGATGCAGATGCTTAAGAGAAGGATGCAGAGGCTCAAGAGAGTGATGCACAGGCTCGAGAGAGTGATGCACAGGCTCAAAAGAGGGATTCAGGGGCTCAAGAGAGGGATGCAGAGGCTCAAGAGAGTGATGCAGAGGCTGATGAGAGTGTTGCAGAGGCTCAAGAGAGGGATGCAGATGCTCAAGAGAGTTAGGCAGAGGATGAATAGAGTGATGCAGATACCTGGTTGATACCTGGTTGATGGGGTTCTGGGAGTTCTTCTAATCCCCAAGCCCGGCCCGAGGCCAGGCTCGACTTGTGAGAGTTTGGTCCACCAGGCTGTTGCTTGGAGCGGCCCGCAGGCCCACATACCCACCACAGCCCGGTTGGTCCGGCACTCCTTGGAGGAATAAATCTAGTTTCCTCTTGAAAATGTCCACGGTTGTTCCGGCAATATTTCTTATGCTTGCTGGGAGGACGTTGAACAACCGCGGACCTCTGATGTTTATACAGTGTTCTCTGATTGTGCCTATGGCACCTCTGCTCTTCATTGGTTCTATTCTACATTTTCTTCCATGTCGTTCACTCCAGTACGTTGTTATTTTACTGTGTAGATTTGGTACTTGGCCCTCTAGTATCTTCCAGGTGTATATTATTTGATATCTCTCTCGTCTTCTTTCTAGTGAGTACATTTGGAGGGCTTTGAGACGATCCCAATAATTTAGGTGCTTTATTGCGTCTATGCGTGCCGTATATGTTCTCTGTATTCCCTCTATTTCAGCAATCTCTCCTGCTTTGAAGGGGGAAGTGAGTACTGAGCAGTACTCAAGACGGGACAACACAAGTGCCTTGAAGAGTACAACCATTGTGATGGGATCCCTGGATTTGAAAGTTCTCGTAATCCATCCTATCATTTTTCTGGCTGTCGCAATATTTGCTTGGTTATGCTCCTTAAACGTTAGGTCGTCCGACATTATTATTCCCAAATCCTTTACATGCTGTTTTCCTACTATGGGTACATTTGATTGTGTTTTGTACTCTGTATTATGTTTAAGGTCCTCATTTTTACCGTACCTGAGTACCTGGAATTTATCACTGTTAAACATCATGTTATTTTCTGATGCCCAGTCGAAAACTTTATTAATATCAGCTTGAAGTTTTTCAATGTCCTCAGCCGAGGTAATTTTCATACTGATTTTTGTGTCATCTGCAAAGGATGATACGAAGCTGTGACTTGTATTTTTGTCTATATCTGATATGAGAATAAGGAAAAGCAGTGGTGCAAGGACTGTACCCTGAGGTACAGAGCTTTTCACTGCACTTGGACTAGATTTTATATGGTTGACAGTTACTCGCTGAGTCCTGTTTGACAGAAAACTGAGTATCCAGCGTCCTACTTTACCGGTTATTCCCATTGACTTCATTTTGTGTGCTATCACGCCATGGTCACATTTATCGAAGGCCTTTGCGAAGTCCGTGTATATCACATTAGCATTCTGTTTCTCTTCTAATGCCTCAGTGACTTTGTCGTAGTGCTCAAGTAGCTGTGAGAGGCACGATCTTCCCGCTCGAAATGCAGAGGCTCAAGAGAGTGATGCAGAGACTCAAGAGAGTTATGCAGAGGCTCAAGAGAGTGATGAAGAGGCTCAAGAGAGTGATGCAGAGGCTGAAGAGAGGGATGTAGAGGCTCAAGAGAGTTATGCAGAAGCTCAATAGAGTGATGCAGAGGCTTAAGAGAGTTGTGCAGAATCTTAATAGAGGGGATGCAGAGGCTCAAGAGAGTGTTGCAGAGGCTGAAGAGAGTGATGCAGAGGCTCAAGAGAATGATGTAGAGGCTTGACAGAGGGATGCAGAGGTTCAAGAGAATGATGCAGAGGCTCAAGAGAGTGATACAGAGGATGAAGAGAGGGATGCAGAGGCTTAAGAGAGTGATGCAGAGGCTGAAGAGAGTGTTGCAGAGACTTAAGAGAGGGATGCAGAGGCTCAAGAGAGTGAAGCAGGGGCTCAAGAGGGTGATGCAGAGGCTCAAGACAGGGGATGCAGAGGCTTAAGAGAGGGATGCAGAGATTCAAAAGAGTAATGCAAAGGCTCAAGAGAGTGATGCAGAGGCTCAAGAGAGTGATGCAAAGGCTCAAGAGAGGGATGCAGAGGCTCATGAGAGGGATGCAGAGGCTTAAGAGAGTGATGCAGAGGCTTAGGAGAATGATGCAGAGGCTCAAGAGAGGGATGCAGAGGCTCAAGAGAGTGATGCAGAGGCTCAAGAGAGTGATGCAGGAGCTCAGGAGAGTGATGCAGAGTCTTATGAGAGTGATGCAGAGGCTTAAGAGAGGGATGCAGAGGCTCAAGAGAGTGATGCAGGAGCTCAGGAGAGTGATGCAGAGTCTTATGAGAGTGATGCAGAGGCTTAAGAGAGGGATGCAGAGGCTCAAGAGAGTGATGCAGAAGCTCAAGAGAGTGATGCAGAGGCTTAGGAGAATAATGCAGAGGCTCAAGAGAGGGATGCAAAGATTGAAGAGAGTGATGAAGAGGCTCAAGAGAGTGGTGCAGAGGCATAAGAGAGGGATACCGAGGCTCAAGAGAGTGATGCAGAGGCTTAAGAGAGTGATGCAGAGGCATAAGAGAGGGATGCAGGGGCTCAAGAGAGGGATGCAGAGGCTCAAGAGAGGGATGCAGACGCTTACGAGAGTGATGCAGAGGCTCAAGAGAGGGATGTAGAGGCTCAAGAGAGTGATGCAGAGGCTCAAGAGAGTGATGCAGAGGCTCAAGAGAGGGATTCAGAGGCTTAGGAGATGGATGCAGATGCTTAAGAGAGTGATGCAGAGGCTCAAGAGAGTGATGCAGAGGCTCGAGAGAGTGATGCAGAGGCTCAACAGAGGGATGCAGAGGCTCAAGAGAGTGATGCAGAGGCTCGAGTGAGTGATGCAGAGGCTCAAAAGAGGAATTCTGAGGCTCAAGAGAGGGATGCAGAGGCTGATGAGAGTGTTGCAGAGGCTCAAGAGAGAGATGCCGAGGCTCAAGAGAGTGATGCAGAGACTCAAGAGAGTTATGCAGAGGCTCAAGAGAGTGATGCAGAGGCTTACGAGAGTGATGCAGAGGCTCAAGATAGGGATGTAGAGGCTCAAGAGAGTGATGCAGAAGCTCAAGAGAGTGATGCATAGGCTCAAGAGAGTGATGCAGAGGCCCAAGAGAGGGATGCAGAGGCTCAAGAGAGTGATGCAGAGACTGAAGTAAGAGATGGAGAAGCCCACAATAAGTGATGCAGAGGCTCAAAATAGGGATGCAGAGGCTTAAGAGGGTGATGCAGAGGCTCAGGAGAGTGATGCAGAGGCTCAAGAGAGGGATGCAGAGGCTGAAGAAAGTGATGCAGAGGCTCAAGAGAGTGATGCAGAGGATGAAAAGAGGGATGCAGAGGCAGAAGAGAGTGATGCAGAGGCTGAAGAGAGTGATGCAAAGGCTCAAGAGAGTGATGTAGAGGATTGGGAGAATGATGCAGAGGCTCAAGAGAGGGATGCAGAGGCTCAAGAGAGTGATGCTGAGGCTCAAGAGAGTGATGCAGGAGCTCAGGAGAGTGATGCAGAGGATTAAGAGAGTGATAGAGAGGCTCAAGAGAGTGATGCAGAGGCTCAAGAGAGTGATGAAAAGTCTAAAGAGAGTGATGCAGAGTCTTATGAGAGTGATGCAGAGGCTTAGGAGAGGGATGCAGAGGCTCAAGAGAGTGATGCAGAAGCTCAAGAGAGTGATGCTGAGGCTTAGGAGAATAATGCAGAGGCTCAAGAGAAGGATGCAAAGATTGAAGAGAGTGATGAAGAGGCTCAAGAGAGTGGTGCAGAGGTATAAGAGAGGGATACCGAGGCTCAAGAGAGTGATGCAGAGGCTTAAGAGAGTGATGCAGAGGCATAAGAGAGGGATGCAGGGGCTCAAGAGAGGGATGCAGAGGCTCAAGAGAGTGATGCAGTGGCTTACGAGAGTGATGCAGAGGCTCAAGAGAGGGATGTAGAGGCTCATGAGAGTGATGCAGAGGCTCAAGAGAGTGATGCAGAGGCTCAAGAGAGGGATTCAGAGGCTTAAGAGATGGATGCAGATGCTTAAGAGAAGGATGCAGAGGCTCAAGAGAGTGATGCACAGGCTCGAGAGAGTGATGCACAGGCTCAAAAGAGGGATTCAGGGGCTCAAGAGTGGGATGCAGAGGCTCAAGAAAGTGATGCAGAGGCTCGAGTGAGTGATGCAGAGGCTCAAAAGCGGAATTCTGAGGCTCAAGAGAGGGATGCAGAGGCTCAAGAAAGTGATGCAGAGGCTCGAGTGAGTGATGCAGAGGCTCAAAAGAGGAATTCTGAGGCTCAAGAGAGGGATGCGGAGGCTGATGAGAGTGTTGCAGAGGCTCAAGAGAGGGATGCCGAGGCTCAAGAGAGTGATGCAGAGGCTTACGAGAGTGATGCAGAGGCCCAAGAGAGAGATGCAGAAGCTCAAGAGAGTGATGCAGAGGCTGAAGTGAGAGATGCAGAAGCCCACAATAAGTGATGCAGAGGCTCAAAATAGGGATGCAGAGGCCTAAGAGGGTGATGCAGAGGCTCAGGAGAGTGATGCAGAGGCTCAAGAGAGGGATGCAGAGGCTCAAGAGAGTGATGCAGAGGCTCAAGAGAGTGATGCAGAGGCTCAAGAGAGTGATGTGGAGGCTCGAGTGAGTGATGCAGAGGCTCAAAAGAGGGATTCAGAGGCTCAAGAGAGGGATCCAGAGGCTGATGAGAGTGTTGCAGAAGCTCAAGAGAGGGATGCCGAGGCTCAAGAGAGTGATGCAGAGACTCAAGAGAGTTATGCAGAGGCTCAAGAGAGTGATGCAGAGGCTTACGAGAGTGATGCAGAGGCTCAAGAGAGTGATGTAGAGGCTCAAGAGAGTGATGCAGAGGCTCAAGAGAGTGATGCAGAGGCTCAATAGAGGGATTCAGAGGCTCAAGAGATGGATGCAGATGCTTGAGAGAGTGATGCAGAGGCTCAAGAGAGTGATGCAGAGGCTCGAGAGAATGATGCAGAGTCTCAAAAAAGGGATTCAGAGGTTCAAGAGAGGGATGCAGAGGCTCAAGAGAGTGATGCAGAGGCTCGAGTGAGTGATGCAGAGGCTCAAAAGAGGAATTCTGAGGCTCAAAAGAGGGATGCAGAGGCTGATGAGAGTGTTGCAGAGGCTCAAGAGAGGGATGCCGAGGCTCAAGAGAGTGATGCAGAGGCTTACGAGAGTGATGCAGAGGCTCAAGAGAGTGATGTAGAGGCTCAAGAGAGTGATGCAGAAGCTCAAGAGAGTGATGCATAGGCTCAAGACAGTGATGCAGAGGCCCAAGAGAGGGATGCAGAAGCTCAAGAGAGTGATGCAGAGGCTGAAGTGAGAGATGCAGAAGCCCACAATAAGTGATGCAGAGGCTCAAAATAGGGATGCAGAGGCTTAGGAGGGTGATGCAGAGGCTCAGGAGAGTGATACAGAGGCTCAAGAGAGGGATGCAGAGGCTGAAGAGTGATGCAGAGGCTCAAGAGAGTGATGCAGAGGCTGAAGAGAGTGATGCAGAGGCTGAAGAGAGTGATGCAGAGGCTCAAGAGACTGATGCAGAGGCTCAAGAGAATGATGCAGAGGCTCAAGAGAGGGATTCAGAGGCTCAAGAGAGGGATGCAGAGGCTCAAGAAAGTGATGCAGATGCTTAAGAGAGTAATGCAGAGGCTCAAAAGAGTGATGCAGAGGATAAATAGAGGGATGCAGAGGCTTAAGAGAGTAATGCAGAGGCTCAAGAGAATGATGTAGAAGATGAAGAGAGTGATGCAGAGGCTTAAGAGAGTAATGCAGAGGCTCAAGAGAGTGATGCAGAGGATGAAGAGAGGAATGCAGAGGCTTACGAGAGTAATATAGAGGCTCAAGAGAGTGATGCAGAGGATGAAGAGAGGGTTGCAGAGGCTCAAGAGAATGATGCAGAGGCTCAAGAGAGTGATGCAGAGGATGAAGAGAGGAATGCAGAGGCTTAAGAGAGTAATATAGAGGCTCAAGAGAGTGATGCAGAGGATCAAGAGAATGATGCAGAGGCTCGAGAGAATGACGCAGTGGCTCAAGAGAGGGATTCAGAGTCTCACGAGAGGGATTCAGACGCTTAGGAGAGTGATGCACAGGCTGAAGAGAGTGTTGCAGAGGCTCAAGAGAGGGATGCAGAGGCTCAAGAGAGGGATGCAGATGCTCAAGAGAGTTATGCAGAGGATGAAGAGAGTGATGCAGAGGCTCAAGAGAGTGATGCAGAGGCTCAAGAGAGGGATTCAGAGGCTCAGGAGAGGGATGCAGAGGCTTAAGAGAGTGATGCAGAGGCTGAAAAGAGTGTTGCAGAGGCTCAGGAGAGTGATGCAGAGACTCAAAAGAGTTATGCAGAGGCTCAAGAGAGTGATGCAGAGGCTTGCGAGAGTGATGCAGACGCTGAAGAGAGGGAAATAGAGGCTCAAGAGAGTGATGCAAAAGCTCAATAGAGTGATGCAGAGGCTTAAGAGAGTGGTGCAGAGTCTTAATAGAGGGGATGCAGAGGCTCAAGAGAGTGATGCAGAGGCTGAAGAGAGTGATGCAGAGGCTCAAGAGAATGATGTAGAGGCTTGACAGAGGGATGCAGAGGCTCAAGAGAATGATGCAGAGGCTCAAGCGAGTGATGCAGATGATGAAGAGAGGGATGCAGAGGCTTAAGAGAGTGATGCAGAGGCTGAAGAGAGTGTTGCAGAGGCTTAAGAGAGGGATGAAGAGGCTCAAGAGAGTGATGCAGGGGCTCAAGAGGGTGATGCAGAGGCTCAAGACAGGGGATGCAGAGGCCTAAGATAGGGTTGCAGAGGCTCAAAAGAGTGATGCAGAGGCTCAAGAAAGGGATGCAGAGGCTTAAGAGAGTGATGCAAAGGCTCAAGAGAGGGATGCAGAGGCTCATGAGAGGGATGCAGGGGCTCAAGTGAGGGATGGAGAGGCTTAGGAGAATGATGCAGAGGCTCAAGAGATGGATGCAGAGGCTCTAGAGAGTGATGCAGAGGCTCAAGAGAGTGATGCAGGAGCTCAGCAGAGTGATGCAGAGGATTACGAGAGTGATACAGAGGCTCAAGAGAGTGATGCAGTGGCTCAAGGGAGTGATGAAAAGGCTTAAGAGAGTGATGCAGATTCTTATGAGAGTGATGCAGAGGCTTAAGAGAGGGATGCAGAGGCTCAAGAGAGTGATGCAGAAGCTCAAGAGAGTGATGCAGAGGCTTAGGAGAATGATGCAGAGGCTCAAGAGAGGGATGCAAAGATTGAAGAGAGTGATGAAGAGGCTCAAGAGAGTGATTGAGAGGCATAAGAGGGGGATACCGACGCTCAAGAGAGTGGTGCAGAGGCTTACGAGAGTGATGCAGAGGCTCAAGAGAGGGATGTAGAGGCTCAAGAGAGTGATGCAGAAGCTTAAGAGAGTGATGCAGAGGCTTAAGAGAGTGATGCAGAGGCTCAAGAGAGTGATGCAGAGGCTCAAGAGAGGGATTCAGAGGCTCAAGAGATGGATGCAGAGGCTTAAGAGAGTGATGCAGAGGCTCAAGAGAGTGATGCAGACGCTCGAGAGAGTGATGCAGAGGCTCAAAAGAGGGATTCAGAGGCTCAAGACAGTGATGTAGAGGCTCAAGAGAGTGATGTAGAGGCTCGAATGAGTGATGCAGAGGTTCAAAAGAGGGATTCAGAGGCTCAAGAGAGGGATGCAGAGGCTGATGAGAGTGTTGCAGAGGCTCAAGAGAGGGATGCCGAGGCTCAAGAGAGTGATGCAGAGACTCAAGAGAGTTATGCAGAGGCTCAAGAGAGTGATGCAGAGGCTTACGAGAGTGATGCAGAGGCTCAAGAGAGGGATGTAGAGGGTAAAGAGAGTGATGCAGAGGCTCAAGAGAGTGATGCAGAGGCTTACGAGAGTGATGCAGAGGCTCAAGAGAGGGATGTAGAGGCTCATGAGAGTGATGCAGAGGCTCAAGAGAGTGATGCAGAGGCTCAAGAGAGGGATTCAGAGGCTTAAGAGATGGATGCAGATGCTTAAGAGAAGGATGCAGAGGCTCAAGAGAGTGATGCACAGGCTCGAGAGAGTGATGCACAGGCTCAAAAGAGGGATTCAGGGGCACAAGAGAGGGATGCAGAGGCTCAAGAAAGTGATGCAGAGGCTCGAGTGAGTGATGCAGAGGCTCAAAAGCGGAATTCTGAGGCTCAAGAGAGGGATGCAGAGGCTCAAGAAAGTGATGCAGAGGCTCGAGTGAGTGATGCAGAGGCTCAAAAGAGGAATTCTGAGGCTCAAGAGAGGGATGCGGAGGCTGATGAGAGTGTTGCAGAGGCTCAAGAGAGGGATGCCGAGGCTCAAGAGAGTGATGCAGAGGCTTACGAGAGTGATGCAGAGGCCCAAGAGAGAGAGATGCAGAAGCTCAAGAGAGTGATGCAGAGGCTGAAGTGAGAGATGCAGAAGCCCACAATAAGTGATGCAGAGGCTCAAAATAGGGATGCAGAGGCCTAAGAGGGTGATGCAGAGGCTCAGGAGAGTGATGCAGAGGCTCAAGAGAGGGATGCAGAGGCTCAAGAGAGTGATGCAGAGGCTCAAGAGAGTGATGCAGAGGCTCAAGAGAGTGATGCGGAGGCTCGAGTGAGTGATGCAGAGGCTCAAAAGAGGGATTCAGAGGCTCAAGAGAGGGATCCAGAGGCTGATGAGAGTGTTGCAGAAGCTCAAGAGAGGGATGCCGAGGCTCAAGAGAGTGATGCAGAGACTCAAGAGAGTTATGCAGAGGCTCAAGAGAGTGATGCAGAGGCTTACGAGAGTGATGCAGAGGCTCAAGAGAGTGATGTAGAGGCTCAAGAGAGTGATGCAGAGGCTCAAGAGAGTGATGCAGAGGCTCAAGAGAGGGATTCAGAGGCTCAAGAGATGGATGCAGATGCTTGAGAGAGTGATGCAGAGGCTCAAGAGAGTGATGCAGAGGCTCGAGAGAATGATGCAGAGGCTCAAAAGAGGGATTCAGAGGTTCAAGAGAGGGATGCAGAGGCTCAAGAGAGTGATGCAGAGGCTCGAGTGAGTGATGCAGAGGCTCAAAAGAGGAATTCTGAGGCTCAAAAGAGGGATGCAGAGGCTGATGAGAGTGTTGCAGAGGCTCAAGAGAGGGATGCCGAGGCTCAAGAGAGTGATGCAGAGGCTTACGAGAGTGATGCAGAGGCTCAAGAGAGTGATGTAGAGGCTCAAGAGAGTGATGCAGAAGCTCAAGAGAGTGATGCATAGGCTCAAGACAGTGATGCAGAGGCCCAAGAGAGGGATGCAGAAGCTCAAGAGAGTGATGCAGAGGCTGAAGTGAGAGATGCAGAAGCCCACAATAAGTGATGCAGAGGCTCAAAATAGGGATGCAGAGGCTTAGGAGGGTGATGCAGAGGCTCAGGAGAGTGATACAGAGGCTCAAGAGAGGGATGCAGAGGCTGAAGAGTGATGCAGAGGCTCAAGAGAGTGATGCAGAGGCTGAAGAGAGTGATGCAGAGGCTGAAGAGAGTGATGCAGAGGCTCAAGAGACTGATGCAGAGGCTCAAGAGAATGATGCAGAGGCTCAAGAGAGGGATTCAGAGGCTCAAGAGAGGGATGCAGAGGCTCAAGAGAGTGATGCAGATGCTTAAGAGAGTAATGCAGAGGCTCAAAAGAGTGATGCAGAGGATAAATAGAGGGATGCAGAGGCTTAAGAGAGTAATGCAGAGGCTCAAGAGAATGATGTAGAAGATGAAGAGAGTGATGCAGAGGCTTAAGAGAGTAATGCAGAGGCTCAAGAGAGTGATGCAGAGGATGAAGAGAGGAATGCAGAGGCTTACGAGAGTAATATAGAGGCTCAAGAGAGTGATGCAGAGGATGAAGAGAGGGTTGCAGAGGCTCAAGAGAATGATGCAGAGGCTCAAGAGAGTGATGCAGAGGATGAAGAGAGGAATGCAGAGGCTTAAGAGAGTGATATAGAGGCTCAAGAGAGTGATGCAGAGGATCAAGAGAATGATGCAGAGGCTCGAGAGAATGACGCAGTGGCTCAAGAGAGGGATTCAGAGTCTCACGAGAGGGATTCAGACGCTTAGGAGAGTGATGCACAGGCTGAAGAGAGTGTTGCAGAGGCTCAAGAGAGGGATGCAGAGGCTCAAGAGAGGGATGCAGATGCTCAAGAGAGTTATGCAGAGGATGAAGAGAGTGATGCAGAGGCTCAAGAGAGTGATGCAGAGGCTCAAGAGAGGGATTCAGAGGCTCAGGAGAGGGATGCAGGGGCTTAAAAGAGTGATGCAGAGGCTGAAAAGAGTGTTGCAGAGGCTCAGGAGAGTGATGCAGAGACTCAAAAGAGTTATGCAGAGGCTCAAGAGAGTGATGCAGAGGCTTGCGAGAGTGATGCAGACGCTGAAGAGAGGGAAATAGAGGCTCAAGAGAGTGATGCAAAAGCTCAATAGAGTGATGCAGAGGCTTAAGAGAGTGGTGCAGAGTCTTAATAGAGGGGATGCAGAGGCTCAAGAGAGTGATGCAGAGGCTGAAGAGAGTGATGCAGAGGCTCAAGAGAATGATGTAGAGGCTTGACAGAGGGATGCAGAGGCTCAAGAGAATGATGCAGAGGCTCAAGCGAGTGATGCAGAGGATGAAGAGAGGGATGCAGAGGCTTAAGAGAGTGATGCAGAGGCTGAAGAGAGTGTTGCAGAGGCTTAAGAGAGGGATGAAGAGGCTCAAGAGAGTGATGCAGGGGCTCAAGAGGGTGATGCAGAGGCTCAAGACAGGGGATGCAGAGGCCTAAGAGAGGGTTGCAGAGGCTCAAAAGAGTGATGCAGAGGCTCAAGAAAGGGATGCAGAGGCTTAAGAGAGTGATGCAAAGGCTCAAGAGAGGGATGCAGAGGCTCATGAGAGGGATGCAGGGGCTCAAGTGAGGGATGGAGAGGCTTAGGAGAATGATGCAGAGGCTCAAGAGATGGATGCAGAGGCTCTAGAGAGTGATGCAGAGGCTCAAGAGAGTGATGCAGGAGCTCAGCAGAGTGATGCAGAGGATTACGAGAGTGATACAGAGCCTCAAGAGAGTGATGCAGTGGCTCAAGGGAGTGATGAAAAGGCTTAAGAGAGTGATGCAGATTCTTATGAGAGTGATGCAGAGGCTTAAGAGAGGGATGCAGAGGCTCAAGAGAGTGATGCAGAAGCTCAAGAGAGTGATGCAGAGGCTTAGGAGAATGATGCAGAGGCTCAAGAGAGGGATGCAAAGATTGAAGAGAGTGATGAAGAGGCTCAAGAGAGTGATTGAGAGGCATAAGAGGGGGATACCGACGCTCAAGAGAGTGGTGCAGAGGCTTACGAGAGTGATGCAGAGGCTCAAGAGAGGGATGTAGAGGCTCAAGAGAGTGATGCAGAAGCTTAAGAGAGTGATGCAGAGGCTTAAGAGAGTGATGCAGAGGCTCAAGAGAGTGATGCAGAGGCTCAAGAGAGGGATTCAGAGGCTCAAGAGATGGATGCAGAGGCTTAAGAGAGTGATGCAGAGGCTCAAGAGAGTGATGCAGACGCTCGAGAGAGTGATGCAGAGGCTCAAAAGAGGGATTCAGAGGCTCAAGACAGTGATGTAGAGGCTCAAGAGAGTGATGTAGAGGCTCGAATGAGTGATGCAGAGGTTCAAAAGAGGGATTCAGAGGCTCAAGAGAGGGATGCAGAGGCTGATGAGAGTGTTGCAGAGGCTCAAGAGAGGGATGCCGAGGCTCAAGAGAGTGATGCAGAGACTCAAGAGAGTTATGCAGAGGCTCAAGAGAGTGATGCAGAGGCTTACGAGAGTGATGCAGAGGCTCAAGAGAGGGATGTAGAGGGTAAAGAGAGTGATGCAGAAGCTTAAGAGAGTGATGCAGAGGCTTAAGAGAGTGATGCAGAGGCTCACGAGAGTGATGCAGAGGCTCAAGAGAGGGATTCAGAGGCTCAAGAGATGGATGCAGAGGCTTAAGAGAGTGATGCAGAGGCTCAAGAGAGTGATGCAGAGACTCGAGAGAGTGATGCAGAGGCTCAAAAGAGGGATTCAGAGGCTCAAGACAGTGATGTAGAGGCTCAAGAGAGGGAGGCAGGGGCTTAAAAATGTGATTCAGAGGCTCAAAATTGGGATAAAGAGGCTTAAGAGGGTGATGCAGAGGCTCAAGAGAGGGATGCAAAGATTGAAGAGAGTGATGAAGAGGCTCAAGAGAGTGATTGAGAGGCATAAGAGGGGGATACCGACGCTCAAGAGAGTGGTGCAGAGGCTTACGAGAGTGATGCAGAGGCTCAAGAGAGGGATGTAGAGGCTCAAGAGAGTGATGCAGAAGCTTAGGAGAGTGATGCAGAGGCTTAAGAGAGTGATGCAGAGGCTCAAGAGAGTGATGCAGAGGCTCAAGAGAGGGATTCAGAGGCTCAAGAGATGGATGCAGAGGCTTAAGAGAGTGATGCAGAGGCTCAAGAGAGTGATGCAGACGCTCGAGAGAGTGATGCAGAGGCTCAAAAGAGGGATTCAGAGGCTCAAGACAGTGATGTAAAGGCTCAAGAGAGTGATGTAGAGGCTCGAATGAGTGATGCAGAGGTTCAAAAGAGGGATTCAGAGGCTCAAGAGAGGGATGCAGAGGCTGATGAGAGTGTTGCAGAGGCTCAAGAGAGGGATGCCGAGGCTCAAGAGAGTGATGCAGAGACTCAAGAGAGTTATGCAGAGGCTCAAGAGAGTGATGCAGAGGCTTACGAGAGTGATGCAGAGGCTCAAGAGAGGGATGTAGAGGGTAAAGAGAGTGATGCAGAGGCTCAAGAGAGTGATGCAGAGGCTTACGAGAGTGATGCAGAGGCTCAAGAGAGGGATGTAGAGGCTCATGAGAGTGATGCAGAGGCTCAAGAGAGTGATGCAGAGGCTCAAGAGAGGGATTCAGAGGCTTAAGAGATGGATGCAGATGCTTAAGAGAAGGATGCAGAGGCTCAAGAGAGTGATGCACAGGCTCGAGAGAGTGATGCACAGGCTCAAAAGAGGGATTCAGGGGCTCAAGAGAGGGATGCAGAGGCTCAAGAAAGTGATGCAGAGGCTCGAGTGAGTGATGCAGAGGCTCAAAAGCGGAATTCTGAGGCTCAAGAGAGGGATGCAGAGGCTCAAGAAAGTGATGCAGAGGCTCGAGTGAGTGATGCAGAGGCTGAAAAGAGGAATTCTGAGGCTCAAGAGAGGGATGCGGAGGCTGATGAGAGTGTTGCAGAGGCTCAAGAGAGGGATGCCGAGGCTCAAGAGAGTGATGCAGAGGCTTACGAGAGTGATGCAGAGGCCCAAGAGAGAGATGCAGAAGCTCAAGAGAGTAATGCAGAGGCTGAAGTGAGAGATGCAGAAGCCCACAATAAGTGATGCAGAGGCTCAAAATAGGGATGCAGAGGCCTAAGAGGGTGATGCAGAGGCTCAGGAGAGTGATGCAGAGGCTCAAGAGAGGGATGCAGAGGCTCAAGAGAGTGATGCAGAGGCTCAAGAGAGTGATGTAGAGGCTCAAGAGAGTGATGCGGAGGCTCGAGTGAGTGATGCAGAGGCTCAAAAGAGGGATTCAGAGGCTCAAGAGAGGGATCCAGAGGCTGATGAGAGTGTTGCAGAAGCTCAAGAGAGGGATGCCGAGGCTCAAGAGAGTGATGCAGAGACTCAAGAGAGTTATGCAGAGGCTCAAGAGAGTGATGCAGAGGCTTACGAGAGTGATGCAGAGGCTCAAGAGAGTGATGTAGAGGCTCAAGAGAGTGATGCAGAGGCTCAAGAGAGTGATGCAGAGGCTCAAGAGAGGGATTCAGAGGCTCAAGAGATGGATGCAGATGCTTGAGAGAGTGATGCAGAGGCTCAAGAGAGTGATGCAGAGGCTCGAGAGAATGATGCAGAGGCTCAAAAGAGGGATTCAGAGGTTCAAGAGAGGGATGCAGAGGCTCAAGAGAGTGATGCAGAGGCTCGAGTGAGTGATGCAGAGGCTCAAAAGAGGAATTCTGAGGCTCAAAAGAGGGATGCAGAGGCTGATGAGAGTGTTGCAGAGGCTCAAGAGAGGGATGCCGAGGCTCAAGAGAGTGATGCAGAGGCTTACGAGAGTGATGCAGAGGCTCAAGAGAGTGATGTAGAGGCTCAAGAGAGTGATGCAGAAGCTCAAGAGAGTGATGCATAGGCTCAAGACAGTGATGCAGAGGCCCAAGAGAGGGATGCAGAAGCTCAAGAGAGTGATGCAGAGGCTGAAGTGAGAGATGCAGAAGCCCACAATAAGTGATGCAGAGGCTCAAAATAGGGATGCAGAGGCTTAGGAGGGTGATGCAGAGGCTCAGGAGAGTGATACAGAGGCTCAAGAGAGGGATGCAGAGGCTGAAGAGTGATGCAGAGGCTCAAGAGAGTGATGCAGAGGCTGAAGAGAGTGATGCAGAGGCTGAAGAGAGTGATGCAGAGGCTCAAGAGACTGATGCAGAGGCTCAAGAGAATGATGCAGAGGCTCAAGAGAGGGATTCAGAGGCTCAAGAGAGGGATGCAGAGGCTCAAGAGAGTGATGCAGATGCTTAAGAGAGTAATGCAGAGGCTCAAAAGAGTGATGCAGAGGATAAATAGAGGGATGCAGAGGCTTAAGAGAGTAATGCAGAGGCTCAAGAGAATGATGTAGAAGATGAAGAGAGTGATGCAGAGGCTTAAGAGAGTAATGCAGAGGCTCAAGAGAGTGATGCAGAGGATGAAGAGAGGAATGCAGAGGCTTACGAGAGTAATATAGAGGCTCAAGAGAGTGATGCAGAGGATGAAGAGAGGGTTGCAGAGGCTCAAGAGAATGATGCAGAGGCTCAAGAGAGTGATGCAGAGGATGAAGAGAGGAATGCAGAGGCTTAAGAGAGTGATATAGAGGCTCAAGAGAGTGATGCAGAGGATCAAGAGAATGATGCAGAGGCTCGAGAGAATGACGCAGTGGCTCAAGAGAGGGATTCAGAGTCTCACGAGAGGGATTCAGACGCTTAGGAGAGTGATGCACAGGCTGAAGAGAGTGTTGCAGAGGCTCAAGAGAGGGATGCAGAGGCTCAAGAGAGGGATGCAGATGCTCAAGAGAGTTATGCAGAGGATGAAGAGAGTGATGCAGAGGCTCAAGAGAGTGATGCAGAGGCTCAAGAGAGGGATTCAGAGGCTCAGGAGAGGGATGCAGGGGCTTAAAAGAGTGATGCAGAGGCTGAAAAGAGTGTTGCAGAGGCTCAGGAGAGTGATGCAGAGACTCAAAAGAGTTATGCAGAGGCTCAAGAGAGTGATGCAGAGGCTTGCGAGAGTGATGCAGACGCTGAAGAGAGGGAAATAGAGGCTCAAGAGAGTGATGCAAAAGCTCAATAGAGTGATGCAGAGGCTTAAGAGAGTGGTGCAGAGTCTTAATAGAGGGGATGCAGAGGCTCAAGAGAGTGATGCAGAGGCTGAAGAGAGTGATGCAGAGGCTCAAGAGAATGATGTAGAGGCTTGACAGAGGGATGCAGAGGCTCAAGAGAATGATGCAGAGGCTCAAGCGAGTGATGCAGAGGATGAAGAGAGGGATGCAGAGGCTTAAGAGAGTGATGCAGAGGCTGAAGAGAGTGTTGCAGAGGCTTAAGAGAGGGATGAAGAGGCTCAAGAGAGTGATGCAGGGGCTCAAGAGGGTGATGCAGAGGCTCAAGACAGGGGATGCAGAGGCCTAAGAGAGGGTTGCAGAGGCTCAAAAGAGTGATGCAGAGGCTCAAGAAAGGGATGCAGAGGCTTAAGAGAGTGATGCAAAGGCTCAAGAGAGGGATGCAGAGGCTCATGAGAGGGATGCAGGGGCTCAAGTGAGGGATGGAGAGGCTTAGGAGAATGATGCAGAGGCTCAAGAGATGGATGCAGAGGCTCTAGAGAGTGATGCAGAGGCTCAAGAGAGTGATGCAGGAGCTCAGCAGAGTGATGCAGAGGATTACGAGAGTGATACAGAGCCTCAAGAGAGTGATGCAGTGGCTCAAGGGAGTGATGAAAAGGCTTAAGAGAGTGATGCAGATTCTTATGAGAGTGATGCAGAGGCTTAAGAGAGGGATGCAGAGGCTCAAGAGAGTGATGCAGAAGCTCAAGAGAGTGATGCAGAGGCTTAGGAGAATGATGCAGAGGCTCAAGAGAGGGATGCAAAGATTGAAGAGAGTGATGAAGAGGCTCAAGAGAGTGATTGAGAGGCATAAGAGGGGGATACCGACGCTCAAGAGAGTGGTGCAGAGGCTTACGAGAGTGATGCAGAGGCTCAAGAGAGGGATGTAGAGGCTCAAGAGAGTGATGCAGAAGCTTAAGAGAGTGATGCAGAGGCTTAAGAGAGTGATGCAGAGGCTCAAGAGAGTGATGCAGAGGCTCAAGAGAGGGATTCAGAGGCTCAAGAGATGGATGCAGAGGCTTAAGAGAGTGATGCAGAGGCTCAAGAGAGTGATGCAGACGCTCGAGAGAGTGATGCAGAGGCTCAAAAGAGGGATTCAGAGGCTCAAGACAGTGATGTAGAGGCTCAAGAGAGTGATGTAGAGGCTCGAATGAGTGATGCAGAGGTTCAAAAGAGGGATTCAGAGGCTCAAGAGAGGGATGCAGAGGCTGATGAGAGTGTTGCAGAGGCTCAAGAGAGGGATGCCGAGGCTCAAGAGAGTGATGCAGAGACTCAAGAGAGTTATGCAGAGGCTCAAGAGAGTGATGCAGAGGCTTACGAGAGTGATGCAGAGGCTCAAGAGAGGGATGTAGAGGGTAAAGAGAGTGATGCAGAAGCTTAAGAGAGTGATGCAGAGGCTTAAGAGAGTGATGCAGAGGCTCACGAGAGTGATGCAGAGGCTCAAGAGAGGGATTCAGAGGCTCAAGAGATGGATGCAGAGGCTTAAGAGAGTGATGCAGAGGCTCAAGAGAGTGATGCAGAGACTCGAGAGAGTGATGCAGAGGCTCAAAAGAGGGATTCAGAGGCTCAAGACAGTGATGTAGAGGCTCAAGAGAGGGAGGCAGGGGCTTAAAAATGTGATTCAGAGGCTCAAAATTGGGATAAAGAGGCTTAAGAGGGTGATGCAGAGGCTCAAGAGAGGGATGCAAAGATTGAAGAGAGTGATGAAGAGGCTCAAGAGAGTGATTGAGAGGCATAAGAGGGGGATACCGACGCTCAAGAGAGTGGTGCAGAGGCTTACGAGAGTGATGCAGAGGCTCAAGAGAGGGATGTAGAGGCTCAAGAGAGTGATGCAGAAGCTTAGGAGAGTGATGCAGAGGCTTAAGAGAGTGATGCAGAGGCTCAAGAGAGTGATGCAGAGGCTCAAGAGAGGGATTCAGAGGCTCAAGAGATGGATGCAGAGGCTTAAGAGAGTGATGCAGAGGCTCAAGAGAGTGATGCAGACGCTCGAGAGAGTGATGCAGAGGCTCAAAAGAGGGATTCAGAGGCTCAAGACAGTGATGTAAAGGCTCAAGAGAGTGATGTAGAGGCTCGAATGAGTGATGCAGAGGTTCAAAAGAGGGATTCAGAGGCTCAAGAGAGGGATGCAGAGGCTGATGAGAGTGTTGCAGAGGCTCAAGAGAGGGATGCCGAGGCTCAAGAGAGTGATGCAGAGACTCAAGAGAGTTATGCAGAGGCTCAAGAGAGTGATGCAGAGGCTTACGAGAGTGATGCAGAGGCTCAAGAGAGGGATGTAGAGGGTAAAGAGAGTGATGCAGAGGCTCAAGAGAGTGATGCAGAGGCTTACGAGAGTGATGCAGAGGCTCAAGAGAGGGATGTAGAGGCTCATGAGAGTGATGCAGAGGCTCAAGAGAGTGATGCAGAGGCTCAAGAGAGGGATTCAGAGGCTTAAGAGATGGATGCAGATGCTTAAGAGAAGGATGCAGAGGCTCAAGAGAGTGATGCACAGGCTCGAGAGAGTGATGCACAGGCTCAAAAGAGGGATTCAGGGGCTCAAGAGAGGGATGCAGAGGCTCAAGAAAGTGATGCAGAGGCTCGAGTGAGTGATGCAGAGGCTCAAAAGCGGAATTCTGAGGCTCAAGAGAGGGATGCAGAGGCTCAAGAAAGTGATGCAGAGGCTCGAGTGAGTGATGCAGAGGCTGAAAAGAGGAATTCTGAGGCTCAAGAGAGGGATGCGGAGGCTGATGAGAGTGTTGCAGAGGCTCAAGAGAGGGATGCCGAGGCTCAAGAGAGTGATGCAGAGGCTTACGAGAGTGATGCAGAGGCCCAAGAGAGAGATGCAGAAGCTCAAGAGAGTAATGCAGAGGCTGAAGTGAGAGATGCAGAAGCCCACAATAAGTGATGCAGAGGCTCAAAATAGGGATGCAGAGGCCTAAGAGGGTGATGCAGAGGCTCAGGAGAGTGATGCAGAGGCTCAAGAGAGGGATGCAGAGGCTCAAGAGAGTGATGCAGAGGCTCAAGAGAGTGATGTAGAGGCTCAAGAGAGTGATGCGGAGGCTCGAGTGAGTGATGCAGAGGCTCAAAAGAGGGATTCAGAGGCTCAAGAGAGGGATCCAGAGGCTGATGAGAGTGTTGCAGAAGCTCAAGAGAGGGATGCCGAGGCTCAAGAGAGTGATGCAGAGACTCAAGAGAGTTATGCAGAGGCTCAAGAGAGTGATGCAGAGGCTTACGAGAGTGATGCAGAGGCTCAAGAGAGTGATGTAGAGGCTCAAGAGAGTGATGCAGAGGCTCAAGAGAGTGATGCAGAGGCTCAAGAGAGGGATTCAGAGGCTCAAGAGATGGATGCAGATGCTTGAGAGAGTGATGCAGAGGCTCAAGAGAGTGATGCAGAGGCTCGAGAGAATGATGCAGAGGCTCAAAAGAGGGATTCAGAGGTTCAAGAGAGGGATGCAGAGGCTCAAGAGAGTGATGCAGAGGCTCGAGTGAGTGATGCAGAGGCTCAAAAGAGGAATTCTGAGGCTCAAAAGAGGGATGCAGAGGCTGATGAGAGTGTTGCAGAGGCTCAAGAGAGGGATGCCGAGGCTCAAGAGAGTGATGCAGAGGCTTACGAGAGTGATGCAGAGGCTCAAGAGAGTGATGTAGAGGCTCAAGAGAGTGATGCAGAAGCTCAAGAGAGTGATGCATAGGCTCAAGACAGTGATGCAGAGGCCCAAGAGAGGGATGCAGAAGCTCAAGAGAGTGATGCAGAGGCTGAAGTGAGAGATGCAGAAGCCCACAATAAGTGATGCAGAGGCTCAAAATAGGGATGCAGAGGCTTAGGAGGGTGATGCAGAGGCTCAGGAGAGTGATACAGAGGCTCAAGAGAGGGATGCAGAGGCTGAAGAGTGATGCAGAGGCTCAAGAGAGTGATGCAGAGGCTGAAGAGAGTGATGCAGAGGCTGAAGAGAGTGATGCAGAGGCTCAAGAGACTGATGCAGAGGCTCAAGAGAATGATGCAGAGGCTCAAGAGAGGGATTCAGAGGCTCAAGAGAGGGATGCAGAGGCTCAAGAGAGTGATGCAGATGCTTAAGAGAGTAATGCAGAGGCTCAAAAGAGTGATGCAGAGGATAAATAGAGGGATGCAGAGGCTTAAGAGAGTAATGCAGAGGCTCAAGAGAATGATGTAGAAGATGAAGAGAGTGATGCAGAGGCTTAAGAGAGTAATGCAGAGGCTCAAGAGAGTGATGCAGAGGATGAAGAGAGGAATGCAGAGGCTTACGAGAGTAATATAGAGGCTCAAGAGAGTGATGCAGAGGATGAAGAGAGGGTTGCAGAGGCTCAAGAGAATGATGCAGAGGCTCAAGAGAGTGATGCAGAGGATGAAGAGAGGAATGCAGAGGCTTAAGAGAGTAATATAGAGGCTCAAGAGAGTGATGCAGAGGATCAAGAGAATGATGCAGAGGCTCGAGAGAATGACGCAGTGGCTCAAGAGAGGGATTCAGAGTCTCACGAGAGGGATTCAGACGCTTAGGAGAGTGATGCACAGGCTGAAGAGAGTGTTGCAGAGGCTCAAGAGAGGGATGCAGAGGCTCAAGAGAGGGATGCAGATGCTCAAGAGAGTTATGCAGAGGATGAAGAGAGTGATGCAGAGGCTCAAGAGAGTGATGCAGAGGCTCAAGAGAGGGATTCAGAGGCTCAGGAGAGGGATGCAGAGGCTTAAGAGAGTGATGCAGAGGCTGAAAAGAGTGTTGCAGAGGCTCAGGAGAGTGATGCAGAGACTCAAAAGAGTTATGCAGAGGCTCAAGAGAGTGATGCAGAGGCTTGCGAGAGTGATGCAGACGCTGAAGAGAGGGAAATAGAGGCTCAAGAGAGTGATGCAAAAGCTCAATAGAGTGATGCAGAGGCTTAAGAGAGTGGTGCAGAGTCATAATAGAGGGGATGCAGAGGCTCAAGAGAGTGATGTAGAGGCTGAAGAGAGTGATGCAGAGGCTCAAGAGAATGATGTAGAGGCTTGACAGAGGGATGCAGAGGCTCAAGAGAATGATGCAGAGGCTCAAGCGAGTGATGCAGAGGATGAAGAGAGGGATGCAGAGGCTTAAGAGAGTGATGCAGAGGCTGAAGAGAGTGTTGCAGAGGCTTAAGAGAGGGATGAAGAGGCTCAAGAGAGTGATGCAGGGGCTCAAGAGGGTGATGCAGAGGCTCAAGACAGGGGATGCAGAGGCCTAAGAGAGGGTTGCAGAGGCTCAAAAGAGTGATGCAGAGGCTCAAGAAAGGGATGCAGAGGCTTAAGAGAGTGATGCAAAGGCTCAAGAGAGGGATGCAGAGGCTCATGAGAGGGATGCAGGGGCTCAAGTGAGGGATGGAGAGGCTTAGGAGAATGATGCAGAGGCTCAAGAGATGGATGCAGAGGCTCTAGAGAGTGATGCAGAGGCTCAAGAGAGTGATGCAGGAGCTCAGCAGAGTGATGCAGAGGATTACGAGAGTGATACAGAGGCTCAAGAGAGTGATGCAGTGGCTCAAGGGAGTGATGAAAAGGCTTAAGAGAGTGATGCAGATTCTTATGAGAGTGATGCAGAGGCTTAAGAGAGGGATGCAGAGGCTCAAGAGAGTGATGCAGAAGCTCAAGAGAGTGATGCAGAGGCTTAGGAGAATGATGCAGAGGCTCAAGAGAGGGATGCAAAGATTGAAGAGAGTGATGAAGAGGCTCAAGAGAGTGATTGAGAGGCATAAGAGGGGGATACCGACGCTCAAGAGAGTGGTGCAGAGGCTTACGAGAGTGATGCAGAGGCTCAAGAGAGGGATGTAGAGGCTCAAGAGAGTGATGCAGAAGCTTAAGAGAGTGATGCAGAGGCTTAAGAGAGTGATGCAGAGGCTCAAGAGAGTGATGCAGAGGCTCAAGAGAGGGATTCAGAGGCTCAAGAGATGGATGCAGAGGCTTAAGAGAGTGATGCAGAGGCTCAAGAGAGTGATGCAGACGCTCGAGAGAGTGATGCAGAGGCTCAAAAGAGGGATTCAGAGGCTCAAGACAGTGATGTAGAGGCTCAAGAGAGTGATGTAGAGGCTCGAATGAGTGATGCAGAGGTTCAAAAGAGGGATTCAGAGGCTCAAGAGAGGGATGCAGAGGCTGATGAGAGTGTTGCAGAGGCTCAAGAGAGGGATGCCGAGGCTCAAGAGAGTGATGCAGAGACTCAAGAGAGTTATGCAGAGGCTCAAGAGAGTGATGCAGAGGCTTACGAGAGTGATGCAGAGGCTCAAGAGAGGGATGTAGAGGGTAAAGAGAGTGATGCAGAAGCTTAAGAGAGTGATGCAGAGGCTTAAGAGAGTGATGCAGAGGCTCACGAGAGTGATGCAGAGGCTCAAGAGAGGGATTCAGAGGCTCAAGAGATGGATGCAGAGGCTTAAGAGAGTGATGCAGAGGCTCAAGAGAGTGATGCAGAGACTCGAGAGAGTGATGCAGAGGCTCAAAAGAGGGATTCAAAGGCTCAAGACAGTGATGTAGAGGCTCAAGAGAGGGAGGCAGGGGCTTAAAAATGTGATTCAGAGGCTCAAAATTGGGATAAAGAGGCTTAAGAGGGTGATGCAGAGGCTCAAGAGAGTGATGCAGAGGCTCAAGAGAGTGATGCAGAGGCTCAAGAGAGGGATTCAGAGGCTCAAGAGATGGATGCAGAGGCTTAAGAGTGTGATGCAGAGGCTCAAGAGAGTGATGCAGAGACTCGAGAGAGTGATGCAGAGGCTCAAAAAAGGGATTCAGAGGCTCAAGACAGTGATTTAGAGGCTCAAGAGAGGGAGGCAGGGGCTTAAAAATGTGATTCAGAGGCTCAAAATTGGGATAAAGAGGCTTAAGAGGGTGATGCAGAGGCTCAAGACAGGGGATGCAGAGGCCTAAGAGAGGGATGCAGAGGCTCAAAAGAGTGATGCAGAGGCTCAAGAAAGGGATGCAGAGGCTTAAGAGAGTGATGCAAAGGCTCAAGAGAGGGATGCAGAGGATCATGAGAGGGATGCAGGGGCTCAAGTGAGGGATGGAGAGGCTTAGGAGAATGATGCAGAGGCTCAAGAGATGGATGCAGAGGCTCTAGAGAGTGATGCAGAGGCTCAAGAGAGTGATGCAGGACCTCAGCAGAGTGATGCAGAGGATTACGAGAGTGATACAGAGGCTCAAGAGAGTGATGCAGTGGCTCAAGGGAGTGATGAAAAGGCTTAAGAGAGTGATGCAGAGTCTTATGAGAGTGATGCAGAGGCTTAAGAGAGGGATGCAGAGGCTCAAGAGAGTGATGCAGAAGCTCAAGAGAGTGATGCAGAGGCTTAGGAGAATGATGCAGAGGCTCAAGAGAGGGATGCAAAGATTGAAGAGAGTGATGAAGAGGCTCAAGAAAGTGATTGAGAGGCATAAGAGGGGGATACCGACGCTCAAGAGAGTGGTGCAGAGGCTTACGAGAGTGATGCAGAGGCTCAAGAGAGGGATGTAGAGGCTCAAGAGAGTGATGCAGAAGCTTAAGAGAGTGATGCAGAGGCTTAAGAGAGTGATGTAGAGGCTCAAGAGAGTGATGCAGAGGCTCAAGAGAGGGATTCAGAGGCTCAAGAGATGGATGGAGAGGCTTAAGAGAGTGATGCAGAGGCTCAAGAGAGTGATGCAGACGCTCGAGAGAGTGATGCAGAGGCTCAAAAGAGGGATTCAGAGGCTCAAGACAGTGATGTAGAGGCTCAAGAGAGTGATGTAGAGGCTCGAATGAGTGATGCAGAGGCTCAAAAGAGGGATTCAGAGGCTCAAGAGAGGGATGCAGAGGCTGATGAGAGTGTTGCAGAGGCTCAAGAGAGTTATGCAGAGGCTCAAGAGAGTGATGCAGAGGCTTACGAGAGTGATGCAGAGACTCAAGAGAGGGATGTAGAGGGTAAAGAGAGTGATGCAGAAGCTTAAGAGAGTGATGCAGAGGCTTAAGAGAGTGATGCAGAGGCTCAAGAGAGTGATGCAGAGGATCAAGAGAGGGATTATGAGGCTCAAGAGATGGATGCAGAGGCTTAAGAGAGTGATGCAGAGGCTCAAGAGAGTGATGCAGAGACTCGAGAGAGTGATGCAGAGGCTCAAAAGAGGGATTCAGAGGCTCAAGACAGTGATGTAGAGGCTCAAGAGAGGGAGGCAGGGGCTTAAAAATGTGATTCAGAGTCTCAAAATTGGGATAAAGAGGCTTAAGAGGGTGATGCAGAGGCTCAAGAGAGTGATGCAGAGGCTCAAGAGAGTGATGCAGAGGCTCAAGAGAGGGATTCAGAGGCTCAAGAGATGGATGCAGAGGCTTAAGAGAGTGATGCAGAGGCTCAAGAGAGTGATGCAGAGACTCGAGAGAGTGATGCAGAGGCTCAAAAGAGGGATTCAGAGGCTCAAGACAGTGATGTAGAGGCTCAAGAGAGGGAGGCAGGGGCTTAAAAATGTTATTCAGAGGCTCAAATTTGGGATAAAGAGGCTTAAGAGGGTGATGCAGAGGCTCAAGACAGGGGATGCAGAGGCCTAAGAGAGGGATGCAGAGGCTCAAAAGAGTGATGCAGAGGCTCAAGAAAGGGATGCAGAGGCTTAAGAGAGTGATGCAAAGGCTCAAGAGAGGGATGCAGAGGCTCATGAGAGGGATGCAGGGGCTCAAGTGAGGGATGGAGAGGCTTAGGAGAATGATGCAGAGGCTCAAGAGATGGATGCAGAGGCTCTAGAGAGTGATGCAGAGGCTCAAGAGAGTGATGCAGGACCTCAGCAGAGTGATGCAGAGGATTACGAGAGTGATACAGAGGCTTACGAGAGTGATGCAGAGGCTCAAGGGAGTGATGAAAAGGCTTAAGAGAGTGATGCAGAGTCTTATGAGAGTGATGCAGAGGCTTAAGAGAGGGATGCAGAGGCTCAAGAGAGTGATGCAGAAGCTCAAGAGAGTGATGCAGAGGCTTAGGAGAATGATGCAGAGGCTCAAGAGAGGGATGCAAAGATTGAAAAGAGTGATGAAGAGGCTCAAGAGAAGGATTGAGAGGCATAAGAGGGGGATACCGACGCTCAAGAGAGTGATGCAGAGGCTTAAGAGGGTGATGCAGAGGCATAAGAGAGGGATGCAGGGGCTCAAGAGAGGGATGCAGAGGCTCATGAGAGTGATGCAGAGGCTTAAGAGAGTGATGCAAAGGCTCAGGAGAGGGATGCAGAGGCTCATGAGAGGCATGCAGAGGCTCAAGAGAGTGGTGCAGAGGCATACGAGAGTGATGCAGAGGCTCAAGAGAGGGATGTAGAGGCTCAAAAGAGTGATGCAGAAGCTTAAGAGAGTGATGCAGAGGCTTAAGAGAGTGATGCAGAGGCTCAAGAGAGTGATGCAGAGGCTCAAGAGAGGGATTCAGAGGCTCAAGAGATGGATGCAGAGGCTTAAGAGAGTGATGCAGAGGCTCAAGAGAGTGATGCAGACGCTCGAGAGAGTGATGCAGAGGCTCAAAAGAGGGATTCAGAGGCTCAAGACAGTGATGTAGAGGCTCAAGAGAGTGATGTAGAGGCTCGAATGAGTGATGCAGAGGCTCAAAAGAGGGATTCAGAGGCTCAAGAGAGGGATGCAGAGGCTGATGAGAGTGTTGCAGAGGCTCAAGAGAGGGATGCCGAAGCTCAAGAGAGTGATGCAGAGACTCAAGAGAGTTATGCAGAGGCTCAAGAGAGTGATGCAGAGGCTTACGAGAGTGATGCAGAGGCTCAAGAGAGGGATGTAGAGGGTCAAGAGAGTGATGCAGAAGCTTAAGAGAGTGATGCAGAGGCTTAAGAGAGTGATGAAGAGGCTCAAGAGAGGGATTCAGAGGCTCAAGAGAAAGATGCAGAGGCTTAAGAGAGTGATGCAGAGGCTCAAGAGAGTGATGCAGAGACTCGAGAGAGTAATGCAGAGGCTCAAAAGAGGGATTCAGAGGCTCAAGACAGTGATGTAGAGGCTCAAGAGAGGGAGGCAAGGGCTTAAAAATGTGATTCAGAGGCTCAAAATTGGGATAAAGAGGCTTAAGAGGGTGATGCAGAGGCTCAAAAGAGTGATGCAGAGGCTCAAGAGAGTGATGCAGAAGCTTAAGAGAGTGATGCAGAGGCTTAAGAGAGTGATGCTGAGGCTCAATTGAGTGATGCAGAGACTCCAGAGAAGGATTCAGAGGCTCAAGAGATGGATGCAGAGGCTGAAGTGAGAGATGCAGAAGCCCACAATAAGTGATGCAAAGGCTTAAGAGAGTGATGCAAAGGCTCAGGAGAGGGATGCAGAGGCTCATGAGAGGCATGCAGAGGCTCAAGAGAGTGGTGCAGAGGCATACGAGAGTGATGCAGAGGCTCAAGAGAGGGATGTAGAGGCTCAAGAGAGTGATGCAGAAGCTTAAGAGAGCTTCAGAGGCTCAAGAGAGGGATTCAGAGGCTCAGGAGAGGGATGCAGAGGCTTAAGAGAGTGATGCAGAGGCTGAAGAGTGTTGCAGAGGCTCAAGAGAGTTATGCAGAGACTCAAGAGAATGATGCAGAGGCTTACGAGAGTGATGCAGAGGCTCAAGGGAGGGATGTAGAGGCTCAAGAGAGTGATGCAGAAGCTTAAGAGAGTGATGCAGAGGCTTAAGAGAGTGATGCAGAGGCTCAAGAGAGTGATGCAGAGGCTCAAGAGAGTGATGCAGAGGATGAAGAGAGGGATGCAGAGGCTTAAGGGGGTGATGCAGAGGCTCAGGAGAGTGATGCAGAGGCTCAAGAGAGGGATGCAGAGGCTAAAGAGAGTGATGCAGAGGCTCAAGAGAGTGATGCAGAGGATGAAGAGAGGGATGCAGAGGCTGAAGAGAGTGATGCAGAGGCTCAAGAGAGTGATGCCGAAGCTCAAGAGAATGATGCCGAGGCTCAAGAGAGGGATTCAGAGGCTCACGAGAGGGATGCAGAGGCTCAAGAGAGTGATGCAGATGCCTAAGAGAGTAATGCAGAGGCTCAAGAGAGTGATGCAGAGGATGAAGAGAGGGATGCAGAGGCTTAAGAGAGTAATGCAGAGGCTCAAGAGAATGATGTAGAAGATGAAGAGAGTGATGCAGAGGCTTAAGAGAGTAATGCAGAGGCTCAAGAGAGTGATGCAGAGGATGAATAGAGGAATGCAGAGGCTTAAGAGAGTAAAACAGAGGCTCAAGAGAGTGATGCAGAGGATGAAGAGAGGGTTGCAGAGGCTCAAGAAAATGATGCAGAGGCCAAGAGAGTGATGCAGAGGATAAAGAGAGTGATGTAAAGTCTCAAGAGAGTGATGCAGAGCATCAAGAGAATGATGCAGAGTCTCGAGAGAGAGACGCAGAGGCTCAAGAGACTGATTCAGAGGCTCAAGAGAGTTATGCAGAGGATGAAGAGAGTGATGCAGAGGCTCAAGCGAGTGATGCAGACGCTCAAGAGAGTGATGCAGAGGCTCAAGAGAGGGATTCAGAGGCTCAGGAGAGGGATGCAGAGGCTTAAGAGAGTGATGCAGAGGCTGAAGAGTGTTGCAGAGGCTCAAGAGAGTTATGCAGGTACTCAAGAGAATGATGCAGAGGCTTACGAGAGTGATGCAGAGGCTCAAGGGAGGGATGTAGAGGCTCAAGAGAGTGATGCAGAAGCTTAAGAGAGTGATGCAGAGGCTTAAGAGAGTGATGCAGAGGCTCAAGAGAGTGATGCAGAGGCTCAAGAGAGGGATTCAGAGGCTCAAGAGATGGATGCAGAGGCTTAAGAGAGTGATGCATAGGCTCAACAGAGTGATGCAGAGACTCGAGAGAGTGATGCAGAGGCTCAAAAGAGGGATTCAGAGGCTCAAGAGAGGGATGCATAGGCTCAAGAGAGTGATGCAGAGGCTTAAGAGAGTGATGCAAAGGCTCAAGAGAGGGGTGCAGAGGCTCATGAGAGGCATGCAGAGGCTCAAGAGAGGGAGGCAGAGGCTTAAAAATGTGATGCAGAGGCTCAAATTTTGGATAAAGAGGCTTAAGAGGGTGATGCAGAGGCTCAAGAGAGTGATGCAGAGGCTCAAGCGAGGGATGCAGAGGCTCATGAGAGGGATGCAGGAATTCAAGAGAGGGATGCAGAGGCTCAAGAGAGTGATTCAGAGGCTTCCGAGAGTAATGCAGAGGCTCAGGAGAGGGATGTAGAGGCTCAAGAGAGTGATGCAGAAGCTTAAGAGAGTGATGCAGAGGCTTAAGAGAGTGATGCAGAGGCTCAAGAGAGTGATGCAGAGACTTAAGAGAAGGATTCAGAGGCTCAAGAGATGGATGCAGAGGCTTAAGAGAGTGAAGCAGAGGCTCAAGAGAGTAATGCAGAGGCTCGAGTGAGTGATGCAGAGGCTCAAAAGAGGGATTCAGAGGGTCAAGAGAGGGATGCAGAGGCTGATGAGAGTGTTGCAGAGGCTCAAGAGAGGGATGCCAATGCTGAACAGAGTTATGCAGAGACTCAAGAGAGTTATGCAGAGGCTCAAGAGAGTGATGCAGAGGCTTACGAGAGTGATGCATAGGCTCAAGAGAGGGATGTAGAGGCTCAAAAGAGTGATGCAGAAACTCAAGAGAGTGATGTATAGGCTCAAGAGAGTGATGCAGAGGCTCAAGAGAGGGATGCAGAGGCTCAAGAGAGTGATGCAGAGGCTTACGCGAGTGATGCAGAGGCTCAAGAGAGGGATGTAGAGGCTCAAGAGAGTGATGCAGAAGCTTAAGAGAGTGATGCAGAGGCTTAAGAGAGTGATGCAGAGGCTCAAGAGAGTGATGCAGAGGCTCAAGAGAGAGATTCAGAGGCTCAAGAGATGGATGCAGAGGCTTAAGAGAGTGATGCAGAGGCTCAAGAGAGTGATGCAGAGACTTAGGAGAATGATGCAGAGGCTCAAGAGAGGGATGCAGAGGCTAAAGAGAGTGATGCAGAGGCTTAAGTGAGTGATGCAGAGGCTTAAGAGAGGGATGCAGAGGCTCAAGAGAGAGATGCAGAGGCTCATCAGAGTGATGCAGAAGATGAAGAGAGGGATGCAGAGGCTTAAGAGAGTGATGCAGAGGCTCAAGTGAGGAATGCAGAGGCTCATGAGAGGGATGCAGAGGCTCAAGTGAGGGATGGCGAGGCTTAGGAGAATGATGCAGAGGCTCAAGAGAGGGATGCAGAGGCACAGGAGAGTGATACAGAGGCTCAAGAGAGTGATGCAGAGGCTTAAGAGGGTGATGCAGAGGCTCAGGAGAGTGATGCAGAGGCTCAAGAGAGGGATGCAGAGGCTAAAGAGAGTGATACAGAGGCTCAAGAGAGTGATGCAGAGGATGAAGAGAGGGATGCAGAGGCTGAAAAGAGTGATGCAGAGGCTCAAGAGAGTGATGCAGAAGCTCAAGAGAATGATGCAGAGGTTCAAGTGAGGGATGCAGAGGCTCAAGAGAAGGATTCAGAGACTCAAGAGATGGATGCAGAGGCTTAAGAGAGTGATGCAGAGGCTCAAAAGAGTGATGCAGAGGCTCGAGAGAGTGATGCAGAGGCTCAAAAGAGGGATTCAGAGGCTCAAGACAGTGATGTAGAGGCTCAAGAGAGTGATGCAGAGGCTCAAAAGAGGGATTCAGAGGGTCAAGAGATGGATGCAGAGGCTGATGAGAGTGCTGCAGAGGCTCAAGAGAGGGATGCCAAGGCTGAAGAGAGTGATGCAGAGGCTCAAGAGAGTGATGCAGAGGCTTTCGAGAGTGATGCATAGGCTCAAGAGAGGGATGTAGAGGCTCAAGAGAGTGATGCAGAAGCTGAAGAGAGTGATGCATAGGCTCAAGAGAGTAATGCAGAGGCTCAAGAGAGGGATGCAGAGGCTCATGAGAGTGATGCAGAGGCTGAAGTGAGAGATGCAGAAGCCCACAATAAGTGATGCAGAGGCTCAAAATAGGTATGCAGAGGCTTAAGGGGGTGATGCAGAGGCTCAGGAGAGTGATGCAGAGGCTCAAGAGAGGGATGCAGAGGCTAAAGAGAGTGATGCAGAGGCACAAGAGAGTGATGCAAAGGATGAAGAGAGGGATGCAGAGGCTGAAGAGAGTGATGCAGAGGCTCAAGAGAGTGATGCCGAAGCTCAAGAGAAAGATGCAGAGGCTCAAGAGAGGGATTCAGAGGCTCAAGAGAGGGATGCAGAGGCTCAAGAGAGTGATGCAGATGCTTAAGAGAGTAATGGAGAGGCTCAAGAGAGTGATGCAGAGGTTGAAGAGAGGGATGCAGAGGTTTAAGAGAGTAATGCAGAGGCTCAAGAGAATGATGTAGAAGATGAAGAGAGTGATGCAGAGGCTTAAGAGAGTAATGCAGAGGCTCAAGAGAGTGATGCAGAGAATGAATAGAGGAATGCAGAGGCTTAAGAGAGTAATACAGAGGCTCAAGAGAGTGATGCAGAGGATGAAGAGAGGGTTGCAGAGGCTCAAGAGAATGATGCAGAGGCCAAGAGAGTGATGCAGAGGATGAAGAGAGTGATGTAAAGTCTCAAGAGAGTGATGCAGAGGATCAAGAGAATGATGCAGAGGCTCGAGAGAGAGACGCAGAGGCTCAATAGACGGATTCAGAGGCTCAAGAGAGGGATTCAGAGGCTTAGGAGAGTGATGCAGAGGCTGAAGAGAGTGATGCAGATGCTCAAGAGAGTTATGCAGAGGATGAAGAGAGTGATGCAGAGGCTCAAGCGAGTGATGCAGAGGCTCAAGAGAGTGATGCAGAGGCTCAAGAGAGGGGTTCAGAGGCTCAGGAGAGGGATGCAGAGGCTTAAGAGAGTGATGCAGAGGCTGAAGAGTGTTGCAGAGGCTCAAGAGAGTTATGCAGAGACTCAAGAGAGTTATGCAGAGGCTCAAGAGAGTGATGCAGAGGCTTACGAAAGTGATGCAGAGCCTGAAGAGAGGGATGTAGAGGCTCAAGAGAGTGATACAGAAGCTCAATAGAGTGATGCAGAGGCTTAAGAGAGTGGTGCAGAATCTTAAAAGAGGGGATGCAGAGGCTCATGAGAGGGATGCAGGGGCTCAAGAGAGGGATGCAGAGGCTCAAATGAGGGATGCAGAGGCTCTTGAGAGTGATGCAGAGGCTCAAGAGAGGAATGCAGAGGCTTAAGAGAGTGTTGCAAAGGCTCAAGAGAGGGACGCAGAGGCTCATGAGAGGGATGCAGGAGTTCACGAGAGGGATGCAGAGGCTCAAGAGAGTGATGCAGAGGCTTAAGAGAAGGATGCAGAGGCTTTAGAGAGTGATGCAGAGGCTTAAGAAAGGAATGCAGAGGCTGAAGAGAATGATGCAGAGGCTTAAGAAAGGGATGCAGATCGTGAAGAGATTGATGAAGAGGCTTAAGAGAAAGATGCAGAGGCTGAAGAGAGTGATGCAGAGGCTGAAGAGAATGATGCAGAGACTGAATTTTGGAACCAAATTCTGGCTGTCTGCACGTATTCGCAGTTTCAAATTACTACTTTTTATACCGAAAAAATGGCAATTACTGAGAGCGGCGATGGATCACATTTTGCCCAAACACTCCCTGCAGTTTTCAAAATATCCCTAACATAATAAATTCGACACTTGAGCCCTATTTTGGAGCCAAATTCTGGCTCTCTGCACGTATTCGCAGTTTGAAATTACGACTTTTTATACCGAAAATATGCCAATTACTGAAAGCGGCGATGGATGAAATTTTGCCCAAACACTCCCTGCAGTTTTTAAAATATCCCAAACATCCCAAATTCGACGCTTGAGTCATATTTTGGAGCCAAATTCTGGCACTCTGCACGTATTCGCAGTTTGAAATTACGACTTTTATACCGAAAATATGCCAATTACTGATAGCGACGTTGGATCACATTTTGCCCAAACCCTCCCTGCAGTTTTCAAAATATCCCAAACATCCCAAATTCAACCCTTGAGCCTAATTTTGGAGCCAAATTCTGGCTCTCTGCACGTATTCGCAGTTTGAAATTACGACTTTTTATACTGAAAATATGCCAATTACTGAAAGCAGCGATGGGTCACATTTTGCCCAAATCCCCCTGCAGTTTTCAAAATATCCCAAACATCCTAAATTCGATCCTTGAGCCATATTTTGGATCCGAATTCTGGCTATCTGCACGTATTCGCAGTTTGAAATTACGCCTTTTTATACCGAAAACATGCCAATTACTGAATGCGGCGATGGATCACATTCTGGCCAAACCCTCCCTGCAGTTTTCAAAATATCCCAAACATCCCAAATTCGACGCTTGAGCTATATTTTTGAGCCAAATTCTGGCTCTCTGCACGTATTCGCAGTTTGAAATTACGACTCTTTATACCAAAAAAAATGCTAATTACTGAGAGCGGCGATGGATCACATTTTGCCCAAACCCTCCCTGCAGTTTTCAAAACGTCCCAAACATCCCAAATTCGACACTTGAGTCATATTTTGGAGCCAAATTCTGGCTCTCTGCACGTATTCGCAGTTTGAAATTACGATTTTTTATAATTTTTTTTTTTTGAGATATATACAAGAGTTGTTAAATCTATTACAGCCACTAGTACGCGTTGCGTTTTGGGCAGGTCCCTGGAATACGATCTCCTGCCGCGAAGAATCGTTTTTTCATCCAAGTACACATTTTACTGTTGCGTTAAACAGAGGCTACAGTTAAGGAATTGCGCCCAGTAATTCCTCCCCGGCCAGGATACGAACCCATGACATAGCGCTAGCGGAACGCCAGGCGAGTGTCTTACCACTACACCACGGAGACTGTAAATCCAAAATCCATATACAAAAAATATGCTAATTACTTGGAGCGGCGATGTATCACATTTTGCCCAAACCCTCCCTGCAGTTTTCAAAATATCCCAAAATCCCAAATTCGACACTTAAGTATTATTTTGGAGCCAAATTCTGGCTCTCTGCAAGTATTCGCAAATTGAAATTACGACTTTTTATACTGAAAATATGCCAATTACTGAAAGCAGCGATGGGCCACATTTTGCCCAAACCCTCCCTGCAGTTTTCAAAATATCCCCAACATTCCAAATTCGACCCTTGAGCCATATTTTTGAGCCAAATTCTGACTCTCTGCACGTATTCGCAGTTTGAAATTACGAATTTTTATACCGAAAATATGCCAATTACTGACAGTGGCGATGGATCACATTTCGCCAAAACCCCCCTGCAGTTTCAAAATATCAAAGACTTCCCAAATTCGACCCTCGAGCTATATTTTGGAGCCAAATTCTGGCTGTCTGCACATATTCGCAGTTTGAAATTACGACTTTTTATACCGAAAATATGCCAATTACTGAAAGCGGCGATGGATCACATTTTGCCCAAACCCTCCCTGCAATTTTAAAATATCCCAAAAATCCCAAATTCGACGCTTAAGCTATATTTTGGAGTCAAATTCTGGCTCTCTGCACGTATTCGCAGTTTGTAATTACGACTTTTTATATCGAATATATGCCAATTACTGAAAGCAGCGATGGGTCACATTTTGCCCAAACCCCCCTGCAGTTTTCAAAATATCCCAAACATCCCAAATTCGACCCTTGAGCTATATTTTGGAGCCAAGTTCTGGCTCTCTGCACGTATTCAAAGTTTGAAATGACGAATTTTTATACCAAAAATATGCCAATCACTGAAAGCAGCGATGGGTCACATTTTGCCCAAACCCCCCTGCAATTTTCCAAATATCCCAAATATCCCAAATTCGACCCTTGAGCAATATTTTGGAGCCAAATTCTGGCTCTCTGTATGTATTCGCAGTTTGAAATTACTACTTTTTGTACCGAAAATATGCTAATTACTTAGAGAGGCGATGGATCACATTTTGCCCAAACCCTCCCATTTTGCCCAAACCCTATATCACATAAAGGAAAAGGGGGATGATAAACGTCAAAATATTGCTATATTCGATGATTTTTAGTACGAAACAAAATTCAAGAAAACTTGCTTAAAATGCAATATTAAGCGAAATTCTGATATTTAAAGGCCAATTCACATATCGTGATGCTACATGAAATAGTATCGAAATATTGGTACAAACGAATATATTCACGTGAAGTCACACTACATAAAAAACGTGAACAAAATCGCTCTATTACCATATTTGAGGATTTTAACTTCAAATCATAAAGCAAGGTTTCGTATTATTAAGATCCTAGAAAAGACATATAAAAATGTTGTTTCCAATACAAATGATAAAAATCAATGTGTATTCATTAGATTTAACTAAAATGTTCCTGATTTTCTGTTTATATTACCCATGGAAGATGTACACGTATAACCGCTCTAATCCGGCTGAAACGTCGATATATGCAATAAAAACAGAACTTCTGCCCTTTTTAAGATCTTACTCAGTTTTTTAACGAGAAACAAATAGATGATTGAAAATGAAGTATTTAATGTTAATTTCTAATCAATTATGTGTTTGCATAGTTTTTTATCGTATATTTAATGAATTATTAACAATAAACCGAAAATTCACAAAAACGTGGAAAAACGGCAAAATATTGCCTAATTCGATGGTATTTTGTTTAAATCACATAAAGGAAGAGAGGATGATAAACGTCAAAGTATTGCTAAATTCGCTGATTTTTAGAACAAAACAAGAAGCAAGAAAACTTGGTTAAATATGCAATATTATGCGAAATTCTCAGACTTAAGGGCAAATCACATATCGTGAGAAAACATGAAGAATTATCGAAATATTGGTAAAAACGAACACATTTACGTACAATCACACTACATGAAAAACGTGAAAAAAACCGCTATATTACCAAATTTGAGGATTTTAACTTCAAATCATAAAGCAAGGTTTCGTATTATTTAGATCCTAGAAAAGACATATAAAGATGTTGTTTCCAATACAAATGATAAAAATCAATGTTTTTCATTACCTCATTTGAGGTAATCACATTACCTCACTTGAGGTAATTACCTCACTTTCATCCCTCACTTGAGCGTCTGCATCCCTCTCTTGAGCCTCTGCATCACTCTCTTGAACTCCTGCATCCCTCTCATGAGCCTCTACATCCCTCACTTGAGCCTTTGCATCACTCTCTTAAGCCTCTGCATCCCTCTCTAGAGCCCCTGCATCCCTCTCTCGAGCCTCTGCATCCCTCTCTTGAGCCTCTGCATCCCTCTCTTAAGCCTCTGCATCACTCTCATAAGCCTCTGCATCACTCTCGTAAGCCTCTGAATCAATCTGTTGAGCCTCTGCATCACTCTCTTGAGCCTCTCCATCACTCTCTTGACCCTCTGCATCCCTCTCTTCAGCCTCTGCATCATTCTCTTCAGCCTCGGCATTCCTCTCTTAAGCCTCTGCATCACTCTCTTGAATCTCTGCATCACTCTCTTAAGCCTCTGCATCTCTCTCTTTAGCCTCTGCATCACTCTCTTGAGCCTCTGCATCACTCTCTTGAGCCTCTACATCAATTTCTTGAGCCTCTGCATCCCTTTCTTAAACCTCTGCATCACTCTCTTGAGCCTTTGTATCACTCTCTTTAGCCTATGCATCCCTCTCTTAAGCCTCTGTAACACTCTTTTCAGCCTCTGCATCACTCTCTTAGGCCTCTGCATTCCTTTTTTGAGCCTTCCGCATCACTTTCTTAAGCCTCTGCATCCCTTTCTTGAGCCTCTGCATCACTCTCTTGTGCCTCTGCGTTACTCTCAAGAGCCTCTGAATCCCTCTCTTGTGCCTCTGCATCCCTCACTTAAGCCTCTGCATCCCTCTCTTGAGCCACTGCATCCCTCTTTTGAGCCTCTACATCACTCTCTTAAGCCTCTGCATCACTCTCGTAAGCCTCTGAATCACTCTCTTGAGCGTCTCCATCCCTCTCTTGAACTCCTGCATCCCTCTCCGGAGCCTCTGCATCCCTCTCATGAGCCTTTGCATCCCTCTCTTAAGCCTCTGCATCCCTCTCTTGAGCCTCTGCATTACTCTCAAGAGCCTCTGCATCCCTCTCTTGTGCCTCTGCATCCCTCACTTGAGCCTCTGTATTCCTCCCATGAGCCTCTGCATCCCTCTCTTGGGCCTCTACATCCCTCTCTTGAGCCTCTGCATCCCTCTCTTAAGCCTCTGCATCACTCTCTTAAGCCTCTGCATCACTCTCTTTAGCCTCTGAAACACTCTCTTGAGCCTCTGCATCACTCTCTTGAGCCCCTGCATCCCTCTCACAAGCCTCTGCATCACTCTCTTGTGCCTCTGCATCCCTCTCCTTAGCCTCTGCCTCACTCTCTTAAACCTCTGCATCCCTCTCTTGATCCTCTGCATCACTCTCTTGAGCCTCTGCATCATTCTCTTAAGCCTCTGCATCCTTCTCTTAAGTCTCTACATCATTCTCTTGAACCCCTGCATCACTCTCTTGAGCCTCTGCATCACTCTCTTTAGCCTCTGCATCTCTCTCTTCAGCCTCTGCATCACTCTCATGATTTTTTATTGCTCTGCATCCCTCTCTTCAGGGATGCAGAGCAATAAACTGAAAATGCAGAACAATAAACTGAAAATTCAGAAAACGTGGAAAAACGGCAAAATATTGCATAATTCGATAATATTTTGTTTAAATCACAAAAAGGAAAGGAGAATGAAAACGTCAAAATATTGATAAATTCAATGATTTTTAGTACAAAACAAAACGTAAGAAAACTTGCTTAAAAATGCAATATTATGCGAAATTCTCAGATTTAAAGCCAAATCACATATCGTGAGAAAACATGAAGAATTATCGAAATATTGGTAAATATGAATATATTTACGTACAGTCACACTACATGAAAAACGTAAAAAAAATCGCTATATTACCAAATTTGAGGATTTTAACTTCAAATCATAAAGCGAGGTTTCGTATTATTTAGATCCAAGAAAAGACATATAAAGACGTTGTTTCCAATACAAATGATAAAAATCATTGTGTTTTTATTAGAATTAACTATAATGTTTCTGATTTTTCGTTTATATTACCGATGGAAGATGTACACGTATAACCGCTCTAATCCGGCTGAAACGTCGATATATGCAATAAAAACAGAACTTCTCCCCTTTTCATCATCTTACTCAGTATTTTAATGAGAAACAATTAGTTGATTGAAAATGAAGTATTTAAGGTTATTTTCTATTCAATTATGTGCTTGCATCATTTTTATCGTATATATAATGAATTAATACAAATAAACTGAAAATTCACAAAAACGTGGAAAACGGCAAAATATTGCCTAATTCTATGATATTTTGTTTAAATCACATAACGGAAAAGGGGAAGACAAACGTCAAAATATTGCTAAATTCGATGATTTTTAGTACAAAACAAAATGAAAGAAAACTTGCCTAAAAATTTAAAATTTGCGAAATTCTGAGATATGAAGGCCAAATCACATATCGTGAGAAAACATGAAGTAGTATCGAAATATTGGTAAAAACGAATATATTTACGTAATGTCACACTACATGAAAAACGTAAAAAAATCGCTGTATTACCAAATTTAAGGATTTTAACTTCAAATCACAAAGCGAGGTTTCGTATTATTTAGATCCTAGAAAAGACATATAAAGATGTTGTTTCCAATACAAATGATAAAAATCAATGTGTTTTCATTAGAATTGACTAAAATGTTCCTGATTTTTCGTTTACATTACCGTTGGAAGATATACAAGTAAAACCGCTTGAATCCGGCTGAAACGTCGATATATGCAATAAAAACAGAACTTCTTCCCTTTTCAATATCTTACTGAGTATTTTATCGAGAAACAAATAGCTGATTGAAAATGAAGTATTTAATTTTTTTTCTAATCAATTATGTGTTTGCATCATTTTTATCGTATATTTAATGAATTATTAACAATAAACCAAAAATTCACATAAACGTGGAATAATGGCAAAATATTGCCTAATTCGATGGTATTTTGTTTAAATCACATAAAGGAAAAGAGGGTGATAAACGTCAAAATATTGCTAAATTCAATGATTTTTAGTACGAAACAAACCGCAAGAAAACTTGCTCAAAATGCAATATTTGCGAAATTCTGAGATTTGAAGGCCAAATCACATATCGTGAGAAAACATGAAGTAGTATCGAAATATTGGTAAAAACGAATATATTTAGGCTTAAGAGAGTGATGCAAAGGCTCAAGTGAGGGTTGCAGAGGCTCATGAGAGGGATGCAGGAGTTCAAGAGAGTGATGCAGAGGCTCAAGAGAGGGATGCAGAGGCTCAAGTGAGGGATATAGAGGCACATGAGAGGGATGCAGAGGCTCTTGGGAGTGATGCAGAGGCTCAGGAGATGGATGCAGAGGCTCAAGAGAGTGATTCATAGGCTTACGAGAGTGATGCAAAGGATTAAGAGAGTGATGCAGAGGCTTAAGAAAGTGATGCAGAGGCTCAAAAGAGGGATGCAGAGGCTTAAAAGGGTGATGCAGAGGCTCACGAGAGTGTTGCAGAGGCTAGAGAGAGGGATGCAGAGGCTCAAGAGAGTGATGCAGAGGCTCAAGAGAGTGATGCAGAGGCTCAAGAGAGGGATGCAGAGGCTCAAGAGAATGATGCAAAGGCTCAAGGGAGTGATGCAGAGGATGAAGAGAGGGATGCCGAAGCTTAAGAGAGTGATGCAGAGGGGGAGCCGGTCGGCCGAGCGGACAGCACGCTGGACTTGTGATCCTGTGGTCCTGGGTTCGATCCCAGGCGCCGGCGAGAAACATTGGGCAGAGTTTCTTTCACCCTATGCCCCTGTTACCTAGGAGTAAAATAGGTACCTGGGTGTTAGTCAGCTGTCACGGGCTGCTTCTTGGGGGTGGAGGCCTGGTCGAGGACCGGGCCGCGGGGACACTAAAAAGCCCCGAAATCATCTCAAGATAACCTCAAGATAACCTCAAGATGCCGAGACTCAAGAGAGGGATGCCGAGGCTCAAGAGAGGGATGTAGAGGCTCAAGAGAATGATGCAGAGGCTCAAGAGAGTGATGCAAAGGCTGAAGAGAGAGATGCAGAGCCTTAAGAGAGTGATGCAGAGGTTCAAGAGAGTGGTGCAGAGGCTTAAGAGAGTGTTGCAGAGGCTTATGAGAGGGATGCAGAGGCTCAAGAGAGAGATGCAAAGGCTCAAGAGAGTGATGCAGAGGCTTAAGAGAGGGATGCAGAGGCTCAAGAGAGTGATGCAGAGGCTTAAGAGAGGGATGCAGAGGCTCAAGAGAGAGATGTAGAGGCTCAAGAGAATGATGCAGAGGCTCAAGAGAGTGATGCAGAGGCTCAAGAGAGAGATGCAGTGCCTTAAGAGAGTGATGCAGAGGTTCAAGAGAGTGATGCAGAGGCTTAAGAAAGTGATGCAGAGGCTCAAAAGAGGGATGCAGAGGCTTAACAGGGTGATGCAGAGGCTCAAGAGAGTGTTGCAGAGGCTAGAGAGAGGGATGCAGAGGCTCAAGAGAGTGATGCAGAGGCTCTAGAGAGTGATGCAGAGGCTCAAGAGAGGGATGCAGAGGCTCAAGGGAATGATGCAAAGGATCAAGGGAGTGATGCAGAGGATGAAGAGAGGGATGCCGAGGCTTAAGAGAGTGATGCAGAGGGGGAGCCGGTCGGCCGAGCGGACAGCACGCTGGACTTGTGATCCTGTGGTCCTGGGTTTGATCCCAGGTGCCGGCGAGAAACATTGGGCAGAGTTTCTTTCACCCTATGCCCCTGTTACCTAGGAGTAAAATAGGTACCTGGGTGTTAGTCAGCTGTCACGGGCTGCTTCTTGGGGGTGGAGGCCTGGTCGAGGACCGGGCCGCGGGGACACTAAAAAGCCCCGAAATCATCTCAAGATAACCTCAAGATAACCTCAAGATGCCGAGACTCAAGAGAGGGATGCCGAGGCTCAAGAGAGGGATGTAGAGGCTCAAGAGAATGATGCAGAGGCTCAAGAGAGTGATGCAAAGGCTGAATAGAGAGATGCAGAGCCTTAAGAGAGTGATGCAGAGGTTCAAGAGAGTGGTGCAGAGGCTTAAGAGAGTGTTGCAGAGGCTTATGAGAGGGATGCAGAGGCTCAAGAGAGAGATGCAAAGGCTCAATAGAGTGATGCAGAGGCTTAAGAGAGGGATGCAGAGGCTCAAGAGAGTGATGCAGAGGCTTAAGAGAGGGATGCAAAGGCTCAAGAGAGAGATGTAGAGGCTCAAGAGAATGATGCAGAGGCTCAAGAGAGTGATGCAGAGGCTGAAGAGAGAGATGCAGTGCCTTAAGAGAGTGATGCAGAGGTTCAAGAGAGTGATGCAGAGGCTTAAGAGAGAGTTGCAGAGGCTTAGTAGAGGGATGCAGAGGCTCAAAAGAGAGAGATGCAAAGGCTCAAGAGAGTGATGCAGAGGCTTAAGAGAGGGATGCAGAGGCTCAAGAGAGGGATGTAGAGGCTCAAAGGAATGATGCAGAGGCTCATGAGAGTGATGCAGAAGCTGAAGAGAGAGATGCAGAGCCTTAAGAGAGTGATGCAGAGGTTTTAGAGAGTGAAGCAGAGGCTTAAGAGAGTGATGCAGAAGACCAAGAGAGGGATTCAGAGGCTCAGGAGAGGGATTCAGAGGCTTAAGATAGTGATGCAGAGGTTGAAGAGAGTGTTGCAGAGGCTCAAGAGAGGGATGCAGAGATTCAAGAGAGTTATGCAGAGGCTCAGGAGAGTGATGCGGAGGCTTACGAGAGTGATGCAGAGGCTCAAGAGAGGGATGCAGAGGCTTAAGAGAGTGATGCAAAGGCTCAGGAGAGGAATGCAGAGGCTCATGAGAGGGATGCAGGAGTTCAAGAGAGGGATACAGAGGCTCAAGAAAGGGATGCAGAGGCTTAAGAAAGTGATGCAGAGGCTCAAGAGAGGGATGCAGAAGACCAAGAGAGTGATGGAGAGGCTCAGGAGAGTGATGCAATGGCTCAAGCGAGTGATGCAGAGGCTTAAAAGTGTGATGCAGAGGCTTAAGAGAGGGATGCAGAGGCTCAAGAGAGTGATGCAGAGGCTCAAGAGAGTGATGCAGAGGCTTAGGAGAATGATGCAGAGGCTCAAGAGAGGGATGCAGAGGATGAAGAGAGTGAGGCAGAGGCTCATGAGAATGATGCAGAGGCTCAAGAGAGTGATGCAGAGGATGAAGAGGGGGATGCAGAGGCTTAAGAAAGTGATGCAGAGGTTCAAAAAAGTGATACAGAGGCACATGAGAATGATGTAGAGGCCTAAGAGAGGGATGCAAAGGCTCAAGAGAATGATGCAGGGGCTCAAGAGAGTGATGCAGAGGCTTAAGAGAGGGATGCAGAGGTTCAAGAGAGTGATGCAGAGGCTTAAGAGAGTGATGCAGAGGCCTCAAGAGAGTGATGCAGAGGCAGAAGAGAGTAATGCAGAAGATCAAGAGAGGGATGCAGAAGCTTTTGAGAGTGATGCAGAGGCTGAAGACAGTGTTGCAGAGGCTTAAGAGAGGGATGGGAGTGTTGCAGAGGCTTAAGAGAGGGATGCAGAGGCTCAAGAGAGGGATGCAGATGGTTAAGAGAGTGATGCAGAGGCTGAAGAGAGTGTTGCAGAGACATAAGAGAGGGATGCAGAGGCTCAAGAGAGTGATGCAAAGGCTGAAGAGAGTGATGCAGAGGGTTAAGAGAGGGATGCAGAGGCTGAAGAGAGAGATGCAGAGGCTTAAGAGAGTGATGCAGAGGTTCAAGAGAGTGATGCAGAGGCACATGAGAATGATGTAGACGCTTAAGAGAGGGATGCAGAGGCTCAAGAGAATGATGCAGGGGCTCAAGAGAGTGATGCAGAGGCTTAAGAGAGGGATGCAGAGGATCAAGAGAGTGATGCAGAGGCTTAAGAGAGGAATGCAGAGGCTGAAGAGAATGATGCAGAGGCTTAAGAGAGGGATGCAGAGGCTCAACAGAGTGATGCCGAGGCTCAAGAGAATGATGCAGAGGCTTAGGAGAATGATGCAGATGCTCATGAGAGGGATGAAGAGGCTGAAGAGAGTGATGCAGAGGCTTAAGTGAGTGATGCAGAGGCTTAGAAGAGGGATGCAGAGGCTCAAGAGAATGATGCAGAGGCTCAAGAGAGTGATGAAGAGGATGAAGAGAGGGATGCAGAGGCTTAAGAAAGTGATGCAGAGTCTCAAGAGAGGGATGCTGAGGCTCAAGAGAGTGATGCAGAGGCTCAAACGAGTGATGCACAGGCTCAGGAGAGTGATGCAGAGGCTCATGAGAGTGATGCAGAGGCTCAAGAGAGTGATGCAGAGGACCAAAAGAGGGATTCAGAGGCTCAAGAGAGGGATTCAGAGGCTTAAGAGAGTGATGCAGAGGCTGAAGAGAGTGTTGCAGAGGCTCAAGAGAGGGATGCAGAGACTCAAGAGAGTTATGCAGAGGCTCAAGAGAGTGACGCAGAGGCTTACGAGAGTGATGCAGAGGCTCAAGAGAGGGATGCAGAGGCTTAAGAGAGTGATGCAAAGGCTCAGGAGAGGAATGCATAGGCTCATGAGAGTGATTCAGGAGTTCAAGAGAGGGATGCAGAGGTTCAGGAAAGGGATGCAGAGTCTTAAGAAAGTGATGCAGAGGCTCAAGAGAGGGATGCAGGGGCCCAAGAGAGTGATGCAGATGCTCAAGAGAGGGATGGAGAGGATGAAGAGAGTGATGCAGAGGCTTAAGTGAGTGATGCAGAGGCTTAAGAGAGGGATGCAGAGGCTCAAGAGAGTGATGCAGAGGCTCAAGAGAGAGATGCAGAGGATTAGGAGAGTGATGCAGAGGCTCAAGAGAGTGATGCAGAGGCTCGAGAGAGTGATGCAGAGGCTCAAGAGAGGGATTCAGAGGCTTAAGAGAGTGATGCAGAGGCCTCAAGAGAGTGATGCAGAGGCTGAAGAGAGTGATGCAGAGGATCAAGAGAGTGATGCAGAGGCTGAAGAGAGTGTTGCAGAGGCTGAAGAGAGGGATGTGAGTGTTGCAAAGGCTTAAGAGAGGGATGCAGAGGCTCAAGAGAGGGATGCAGATGCTTAAGAGAGTGAGCCTCCCTTAAGCCTCTGCATCCTTCTCATGAACCTCTGCGTCACTCTCAAGAGCCTCTGCATCCCTCTCTTATCCCTCTGCTTCCCTCACTTGAGCCTCTCCATCCCTCTCTTCAGCCCCTGCATCCCTCTCTTGAGTCTCTGCATCCCTCTCTTGAGCCTCTGCATCCCTCTCTTAAGCCTTTGCATCACTCTCTTAAGCCTCTGCATCACTCTCGTAAGCCTCTGAATCACTCTGTTGAGCCTCTGCATCACTCTCTTGAGCCTCTCCATCACTTTCTTGAGCCCCTGCATCCTTCTCTCAAACCTTTGCATCACTTTTTTCAGCCTCTGCATCACACTCTTAAGCCTCTGAATCACTCTCTTGAGCCTCTGCATCCCTCCTGTAAGCCTCTGCATCAGTCTCTAGAGCCTCTGCATCACTCTCTTATGCCTCTGAATCAATCTCTTGAGCCTATGCATCACTCTCTTGAGCCCCTGCATCCCTCTCTTGAGCCTCTGCATCACTCTCTTAAGCCTCTGCATCACTCTCTTATGCCTCTGAATCACTCTCTTGAGCCTATGCATCACTCTCTTGAGCCCCTGCATCCCTCTCTTGAGCCTCTGCATCACTCTCTTGAGCCTCTGTATCACCCTTTTAAGCCTCTGCATCCCTCTTTTGAGCCTCTGCATCACTTTCTTAAAGCCTCTGCATCACTCACTTAAGCCTTTGCATCACTCTCGCAAGCCTCTGAATCACTCTCTTGAGACTGTGCATCCCTCTCTTGAGCTTGTGCATCACTCCCAAGAGCCTCTGAATCCCTCTCTTGTGCCTCTTCATCCCTCACTTGAGCCTCTGCTTCCCTCTCTTGAGCCTCTGCATCACTCTCTTGAACTCCTGCATCCCTCTCATGAGCCTTTGCAATCCCTCACTTGATCCTTTGCATCACTATCTTAAGCCTCTGCATCCCTCTGTTGAACCTCTGCGTCACTCTCAAGAGCCTCTTTATCCCTCTCTTATCCCTCTGCTTCCCTCACTTGAGTCTCTGCATCCCTCTTTTGAGCCCCTGCATCCCTATCTTGAGTCTCTGCATCCCTCTCTTGAGCCTCTGCATCCCTCTCGTAAGCCTCTGCTTCCCTCTCTTGATCCTCTGCATCACTTTCTTGAGCCTCTGCATCACTCTTTTAAGCCTCTACATCACTCTCGTAAGCCTCTGAATCACTCTTTTGAGCCTCTGCATCACTCTCTTGAGCCTCTCCATCACTCTCTTGAGCCCCTGCATCCCTCTCTCAAACCTCTGCATCACTTTCTTCAGCCTCTGCATCACCCTCTTAATCCTCTGAATCACTCTCTTGAGCCTCTGCATCACTCTCTTGATTCTCTGCATCACTCTCTTAAGCCTCTGCATCACTCTCTTGAGCCTCAGCATCAATCTCTTAAGCCTCTGCAACACTCTCTTGAGCCTCTGCGTCACTCTCGAGAGCCTCTGCATCTCTCTCTTGTGCCTCTGCATCCCTCACTTAAGCCTCTGCATCCCGCTCTTGAGCCTCTGCATCCCTCTCTTGAGCCTCTGCATCCCTCTCTTGAGCCTCTGCATCCCTTGCTTGAGCCTCTGCATCCCTCTCTTAAGCCTCTGCATCAATCTCTTAAGCCTCTGCATCACTCTCTTAAGCCTCTGAATCACTCTCTTGAACCACTGCGTCCCTCTCTTGAACTCCTGCATCCCTCTCATGAGCCTCTGCATCTCTCTCTTGAGCCTTTGCATCACTCTCTTAAGCCTCTGCTTCCCTCTCTTGAGCATCTGCATCACTTCCAAGAGCCTCTGCATCCCTCTCTTGTGCAACTGCATCTCTCACTTGAGGCTCTGCATCAATCTCTTAAGCCTCTGCATCACTCTCTTAAGCCTCTGAATCACTCTCTTGAACCTCTGCGTCCCTCTCTTGAACTCCTGCATCCCTCTCATGAGCCTCTGCATCCCTCTCTCTCACTAATTGAGTGTTGCAGATGCTTAAGAGATTGATGCTGAGGCTCAAGAGAGTGATGCAGAGGCTTAAGAGAGTGATGCAGAGAATCAAGAGAGTGATGCAGAGGCTCAAGAGAGTGATTCAGAGGGATGCAGGGGCTCAAGATTTGTCTTCAATTTGAATCAATTGTTTGTTTCACGTTAAAATACTGTGAAAGATATTGAAAAGGGGAGAATTTCTGGTTTTATTGCATATATCGACGTTTCAGCCGGAATAGAGCGGTTTTCGCGGACATCTTCCATCGGTAATATAAACGGAAAATCAGGAACAATTTAGTTAATTCTAATGAAAACACATTGATTTTTATCGTTTGTATTGGAAACAACATTGTCATATGTCTTTTCTTGGATCTAAATAATACGAAACCTCGTTCTGTGATTTGAAGTTAAAATCCTCATATATGGTTAAATAGTGACTTTTTCACGTTTTTCATTTAGTTTGATATTACGTAAATATATTCATTTTTACCAATATTTCGATACTATTTCATGTAGTATCACGATATGTGATTTGGCCTTCAAATCCCAGAATTTCGCATAATATTGCATTTTAAGCAAGTTTTCTTGCATTTTGTTTCGTACGAAAAATCATCGAATTTAGCAATATTTTGACGTTTATCATCCCCTTTTCCTTTATGTGATTTAAACAAAATATCATCGAATTAGGCCGTTTTTCCACGTTTTATTGAATTTTCAGATTATGGGTATTAATTCATTATATATACGACAAAAATGATGCAAACACATAATTGATTAGATAATACCCTTAAATACTTCAATTTCAATGAACTATTTGTTTCTCGTTAAAATACTGAGAAAGATATTGAAAAGGGGAGAAGTTCTGTTTTTATTGCATATATCGACGTTTCTGCCGGAATAGAGCGGTTTTCGTGTACATCTTCCATCGGTAATATTAACGGAAAATCAGGAACATTTTAGTTAATTCTAATGAAAACACATTGAATTTTATCGTTTGTATTGGAAACAACATTGTCATATGTCTTTTCTTGGATCTAAATAATACGAAACCTCGCTCTATGATTTGAAGTTAAAATCCTCAAATATGTTAAATAGTGATTTTTTCACGTTTTTCATGTTGATTGATATTACGTAAATATATTCATTTTTGCCAATATTTCGATACTATTTCATGTAGTATCACGATATGTGATTTGGCTTTCAAATCTCAGAATTTCGCATAATATTGCATTTTAAGCAAGTTTTCTTGCATTTTGTTTCGTACGAAAAATCATCGAATTTAGCAATATTTTGACGTTTATCATCCCCTTTTCTTTATGTGATTTAAACAAAAGTCATCGAATTAGGCAATATTTTGCCGTTTTTCCACGTTTTTGTGAATTTTCAGTTTATTGGTATTAATTCATTATATATACGATAAAAATGATGTAAACACATAATTGATTAGATAATAACCTTGATTACTTCATTTGCAATCAATTATTTGTTTCTCGTTAAAATACTGAGTATGATATTGAAAAGGGGAGAAGTTCTGTTTTTATTGCATATATCGACGTTTCAGCCGGAATAGAGCGGTTTTCGTGTACATCTTCCATCGGTAATATTAACGGAAAATCAGTAACATTTTAGTTAATTCTAATGAAAACACATTGATTTTTATCGTTTGTATTGGAAACAACATTGTCATATGTCTTTTCTTGGATCTAAATAATACGAAACCTCGCTCTATGATTTGAAGTTAAAATCCTCAAATATGGTAAAATAGTGACTTTTTTCACGTTTTTCATGTAGTTTGATATTACGTAAATATATTCATTTTTACCAATATTTCGATACTATTTCATGTAGTATCACGATATGTGATTTGGCCTTCATATCTCAGAATTTCTCATAATATTGCATTTTAAGCAAGTTTTCTTGCAATTTGTTTCGTACGAAAAATCATCGAATTTAGCAATATTTTGACGTTTATCATCCCCTTTTCCTTTATGTGATTTAAACAAAATATCATCGAATTAGGCCGTTTTTCCACGTTTTTTGAATTTTCAGATTATGGGTATTAATTCATTATATATACGATAAAAATGATGCAAACACATAATTGATTAGATGATACCCTTAAATACTTCAATTTCAATCAACTATTTATTTCTCGTTAAAATACTGAGAAAGATATTGAAAAGGGGAGAAGTTCTGTTTTTATTGCATATATCGACGTTTCTGCCGGAATAGAGCGGTTTTCGTGTACATCTTCCATCGGTAATATTAACGGAAAATCAGGAACATTTTAGTTAATTCTAATGAAAACACATTGAATTTTATCGTTTGTATTGGAAACAACATTGTCATATGTCTTTTCTTGGATCTAAATAATACGAAACCTCGCTCTATGATTTGACGTTAAAATCCTCAAATATGTTAAATAGTGATTTTTTCACGTTTTTCATGTTGATTGATATTACGTAAATATATTCATTTTTGCCAATATTTCGATACTATTTCATGTAGTATCACGATATGTGATTTGGCTTTCAAATCTCAGAATTTCGCATAATATTGCATTTTAAGCAAGTTTTCTTGCATTTTGTTTCGTACGAAAAATCATCGAATTTAGCAATATTTTGACGTTTATCATCCCCTTTTCTTTATGTGATTTAAACAAAAGTCATCGAATTAGGCAATATTTTGCCGTTTTTCCACGTTTTTGTGGAATGTTCAGTCAATGGGTATTAATTAATTATATATACGATAAAAATGATGCAAATACATAATTGATTAGATAATAACCTTGAATACTTCATTTTCAATCAATTATTTGTTTCTCGTTAAAATACTGAGTATGATATTGAAAAGGGGAGAAGTTCTGTTTTTATTGCATATATCGACGTTTCAGCCGGAATAGAGCAGTTTTGGTGTACATCTTCCATCGGTAATATTAACGGAAAATCAGGAACATTTTAGTAATTCTAATGAAAACACATTGATTTTTATCGTTTGTATTGGAAACAACATTGTCATATGTCTTTTCTTGCATCTAAATAATACGAAACCGCGCTCTATGATTTTAAGTTAAAATCCTCAAATATGGTAAAATAGTGAATTTTTTCACGTTTTTCATGTATTTTGATATTACGTAAATATATTCATTTTTACCAATATTTCGATACTATTTCATGTAGTATCACGATATGTGATTTGGCCTTCAAATCTCAGAATTTCGCATAATATTGCATTTTAAGCAAGTTTTTTTAATTTTGTTTCGTATGAAAAATGATCGAATTTAGCAATATTTTGACGTTTATCATCTCCTTTTCTTTAAGTGATTTAAACAAAATATCATCGAATTAGGCAATATTTTGCCGTTTTTCCAAGTTTTTGTGAATTTTCAGTTTATTGGTATTAATTCATTATATATACGATAAAAATGATGCAAATACATAATTGATTAGATAGTACCCTTAAATACTTCATTTTGAATCAATTATTTGTTTCTCGTTAAAATACTGAGTAAGATATTGAAAAAGGCGATGTTCTGTTTTTATTGCATATATCGACGTTTCAGCCGGAATAGAGCGGTTTTCGTGTATATCTTCCATCAGTAATATAAACGGAAAATCAGGAATATTTTAGTTAATTCTAATGAAAACACATTGATTTTTATCATTTGTATTGGAAACAACATTGTCATTTGTCTTTTCTTGGATCTAAAGAATACGAAACCTCGCTCTATGATTTGAAGTTAAAATCCTCAAATATGGTTAAATAGTAACTTTTTCACGTTTTTCATCTAGTTTGATATTACGTAAATATATTCATTTTTACCAATATTTCGATACTATTTCATGTAGTATCACGATATGTGATTTGGCCTTCAAATCTCAGAATTTCGCATAATATTGCATTTTAAGCAAGTTTTCTTGCATTTTGTTTCGTACGAAAAATCATCGAGTTTAGCAATATATTGACGTTTATCGTCCTTTTTTCCTTTATGTGATTTAAACAAAATATCATCGAATTAGGCAATATTTTGCCGTTTTTCCACGTTTTTGTGAATTTTCAGTTTATTGGTATTAATTCATTATATATACGATAAAAATGATGTAAACACATAATTGATTAGATAATAAACTTGATTACTTCATTTGCAATCAATTATTTGTTTCTCGTTAAAATACTGAGTATGATATTGAAAAGGGGAGAAGTTCTGTTTTTATTGCATATATCGACGTTTCAGCCGGAATAGAGCGGTTTTCGTGTACATCTTCCATCGGTAATATTAACGGAAAATCAGTAACATTTTAGTTAATTCTAATGAAAACACATTGATTTTTATCGTTTGTATTGGAAACAACATTGTCATATGTCTTTTCTTGGATCTAAATAATACGAAACCTCGCTCTATGATTTGAAGTTAAAATCCTCAAATATGGTAAAATAGTGACTTTTTTCACGTTTTTCATGTAGTTTGATATTACGTAAATATATTCATTTTTACCAATATTTCGATACTATTTCATGTAGTATCACGATATGTGATTTGGCCTTCATATCTCAGAATTTCTCATAATATTGCATTTTAAGCAAGTTTTCTTGCAATTTGTTTCGTACGAAAAATCATCGAATTTAGCAATATTTTGACGTTTATCATCCCCTTTTCCTTTATGTGATTTAAACAAAATATCATCGAATTAGGCCGTTTTTCCACGTTTTATTGAATTTTCAGATTATGGGTATTAATTCATTATATATACGATAAAAATGATGCAAACACATAATTGATTAGATGATACCCTTAAATACTTCAATTTCAATCAACTATTTATTTCTCGTTAAAATACTGAGAAACATATTGAAAAGGGGAGAAGTTCTGTTTTTATTGCATATATCGACGTTTCTGCCGGAATAGAGCGGTTTTCGTGTACATCTTCCATCGGTAATATTAACGGAAAATCAGTAACATTTTAGTTAATTCTAATGAAAACACATTGATTTTTATCGTTTGTATTGGAAACAACATTGTCATATGTCTTTTCTTGGATCTAAATAATACGAAACCTCGCTCTATGATTTGAAGTTAAAATCCTCAAATATGTTAAATAGTGATTTTTTCACGTTTTTCATGTTGATTGATATTACGTAAATATATTCATTTTTGCCAATATTTCGATACTATTTCATGTTGTATCACGATATGTGATTTGGCCTTCAAATCTCAGAATTTCGCATAATATTGCAGTTTAAGCAAGTTTTTTTGCAATTTGTTTCGTAAGAAAAATCATCGAATTTAGCAATATTTTGACGTTTATCATCTCCTTTTCCTTTATGTGATTTAAACAAAATATCATCGAATTAGGCAATATTTTGCCGTTTTTCCATGTTTTTGTGAATTTTCAGTTTATTGGTATTAATTCATTATATATACGATAAAAATGATGCAAACACATAATTGATTAGATAATAACCTTGAATACTTCATTTTCAATCAATTATTTGTTTCTCGTTAAAATACTGAGTATGATATTGAAAAGGGGAGAAGTTCTGTTTTTATTGCATATATCGACGTTTCAGCCGGAATAGAGCGGTTTTCGTGTACATCTTCCATAGGTAATATAAACGGAAAATCAGGAACATTTTAGTTAATTCTAATTAAAACACATTGGTTTTTATCATTTGTATTGGAAACAACATTGTCATATGTCTTTTCTTGGATCTAAATAATACGAAACCTCGCTATGATTTGAAGTTAAAATCCTCAAATATGGTAAAATAGTGACTTTTTTCACGTTTTTCATGTAGTTTGATATTACGTAAATATATTCATTTTTACCAATATTTCGATACTATTTCATGTAGTATCACGATATGTGATTTGGCCTTCATATCTCAGAATTTCTCATAATATTGCATTTTAAGCAAGTTTTCTTGCAATTTGTTTCGTACGAAAAATCATCGAATTTAGCAATATTTTGACGTTTATCATCCCCTTTTCCTTTATGTGATTTAAACAAAATATCATCGAATTAGGCCGTTTTTCCACGTTTTATTGAATTTTCAGATTATGGGTATTAATTCATTATATATACGATAAAAATGATGCAAACACATAATTGATTAGATGATACCCTTAAATACTTCAATTTCAATCAACTATTTATTTCTCGTTAAAATACTGAGAAAGATATTGAAAAGGGGAGAAGTTCTGTTTTTATTGCATATATCGACGTTTCTGCCGGAATAGAGCGGTTTTCGTGTACATCTTCCATCGGTAATATTAACGGAAAATCAGGAACATTTTAGTTAATTCTAATGAAAACACATTGAATTTTATCGTTTGTATTGGAAACAACATTGTCATATGTCTTTTCTTGGATCTAAATAATACGAAACCTCGCTCTATGATTTGAAGTTAAAATCCTCAAATATGTTAAATAGTGATTTTTTCACGTTTTTCATGTTGATTGATATTACGTAAATATATTCATTTTTGCCAATATTTCGATACTATTTCATGTAGTATCACGATATGTGATTTGGCTTTCAAATCTCAGAATTTCGCATAATATTGCATTTTAAGCAAGTTTTCTTGCATTTTGTTTCGTACGAAAAATCATCGAATTTAGCAATATTTTGACGTTTATCATCCCCTTTTCTTTATGTGATTTAAACAAAAGTCATCGAATTAGGCAATATTTTGCCGTTTTTCCACGTTTTTGTGGAATGTTCAGTCAATGGGTATTAATTAATTATATATACGATAAAAATGATGCAAACACATAATTGATTAGATAATAACCTTAAATACTTCATTTTCAATCAATTATTTGTTTCTCGTTAAAATACTGAGTAAGATATTGAAAAAGGAGAAGTTCTGTTTTTATTGCATATATCGACGTTTCAGCCGGAATAGAGCGGTTTTCGTGTATATCTTCCATAGGTAATATAAACGGAAAATCAGGAACATTTTAGTTAATTCTAATGAAAACACATTGATTTTTATCATTTGTTTTGGAAACAACATTGTCATTTGTCTTTTCTTGGATCTAAAGAATACGAAACCTCGCTCTATGATTTGAAGTTAAAATCCTCAAATATGGTTAAATAGTGACTTTTTCACGTTTTTCATCTAGTTTGATATTACGTAAATATATTCATTTTTACCAATATTTCGATACTATTTCATGTAGTATCACGATATGTGATTTGGCCTTCAAATCTCAGAATTTCGCATAATATTGCATTTTAAGCAAGTTTTCTTGCATTTTGTTTCGTACGAATAATCATCGAGTTTAGCAATATATTGACGTTTATCATCCTTTTTTCCTTTATGTGATTTAAACAAAATATCATCGAATTAGGCAATATTTTGCCGTTTTTCCACGTTTTTGTGAATTTTCAGTTTATTGGTATTAATTCATTATATATACGATAAAAATGATGTAAACACATAATTGATTAGATAATAACCTTGATTACTTCATTTGCAATCAATTATTTGTTTCTCGTTAAAATACTGAGTATGATATTGAAAAGGGGAGAAGTTCTGTTTTTATTGCATATATCGACGTTTCAGCCGGAATAGAGCGGTTTTCGTGTACATCTTCCATCGGTAATATTAACGGAAAATCAGTAACATTTTAGTTAATTCTAATGAAAACACATTGATTTTTATCGTTTGTATTGGAAACAACATTGTCATATGTCTTTTCTTGGATCTAAATAATACGAAACCTCGCTCTATGATTTGAAGTTAAAATCCTCAAATATGGTAAATTAGTGATTTTTTCACGTTTTTCATGTATTTTGATATTACGTAAATATATTCATTTTTACCAATATTTCGATACTATTTCATGTAGTATCACGATATGTGATTTGGCCTTCAAATCTCAGAATTTCGCATAATATTGCATTTTAAGCAAGTTTTTTTAATTTTGTTTCGTATGAAAAATGATCGAATTTAGCAATATTTTGAGGTTTATCATCTCCTTTTCTTTAAGTGATTTAAACAAAATATCATCGAATTAGGCAATATTTTGCCGTTTTTCCAAGTTTTTGTGAATTTTCAGTTTATTGGTATTAATTCATTATATATACGATAAAAATGATGCAAACACATAATTGATTAGATAATAACCTTGAATACTTCATTTTCAATCAATTATTTGTTTCTCGTTAAAATACTGAGTATGATATTGAAAAGGGGAGAAGTTCTGTTTTTATTGCATTTATCGACGTTTCAGCCGGAATAGAGCGGTTTTCGTGTACATCTTCCATAGGTAATATAAACGGAAAATCAGGAACATTTTAGTTAATTCTAATTAAAACACATTGGTTTTTATCATTTGTATTGGAAACAACATTGTCATATGTCTTTTCTTGGATCTAAATAATACGAAACCTCGCTCTATGATTTGAAGTTAAAATCCTCAAATATGGTAAAATAGTGACTTTTTTCACGTTTTTCATGTAGTTTGATATTACGTAAATATATTAATTTTTACCAATATTTCGATACTATTTCATGTAGTATCACGATATGTGATTTGGACTTCATATCTCAGAATTTCTCATAATATTGCATTTTAAGCAAGTTTTCTTGCAATTTATTTCGTACGAAAAATCATCGAATTTAGCAATATTTTGACGTTTATAATCCCCTTTTCTTTATGTGATTTAAACAAAATGTCATCGAATTAGGCAATATTTTGCCGTTTTTCCACGTTTTTGTGAATTTTCAGTTTATTGGTATTAATTCATTATATATACGATAAAAATGATGCAAACACATAATTGATTAGATAATAACCTTGAATACTTCATTTTCAATCAATTATTTGTTTCTCGTTAAAATACTGAGTATGATATTGAAAAGGGGAGAAGTTCTGTTTTTATTGCATATATTGACGTTTCAGCCGGAATAGAGCAGTTTTGGTGTACATCTTCCATCGGTAATATTAACGGAAAATCAGGAACATTTTAGTAATTCTAATGAAAACACATTGATTTTTATCGTTTGTATTGGAAACAACATTGTCATATGTCTTTTCTTGGATCTAAATAATACGAAACCGCGCTCTATGATTTTAAGTTAAAATCCTCAAATATGGTAAAATAGTGAATTTTTTCACGTTTTTCATGTATTTTGATATTACGTAAATATATTCATTTTTACCAATATTTCGATACTATTTCATGTAGTATCACGATATGTGATTTGGCCTTCAAATCTCAGAATTTCGCATAATATTGCATTTTAAGCAAGTTTTTTGAATTTTGTTTCGTATGAAAAATGATCGAATTTAGCAATATTTTGACGTTTATCATCTCCTTTTCTTTAAGTGATTTAAACAAAATATCATCGAATTAGGCAATATTTTGCCGTTTTTCCAAGTTTTTGTGAATTTTCAGTTTATTGGTATTAATTCATTATATATACGATAAAAATGATGCAAATACATAATTGATTAGATAATACCCTTAAATACTTCATTTTCAATCAATTATTTGTTTCTCGTTAAAATACTGAGTAAGATATTGAAAAAGGAGAAGTTCTGTTTTTATTGCATATATCGACCTTTCAGCCGGAATAGAGCGGTTTTAGTGTATACCTTCCATCAGTAATATAAACGGAAAATCAGGAACATTTTAGTTAATTCTAATGAAAACACATTGATTTTTATCATTTGTATTGGAAACAACATTGTCATATGTCTTTTCTTGGATCTAAAGAATACGAAACCTCGCTCTATGATTTGAAGTTAAAATCCTAAAATATGGTTAAATAGTGACTTTTTTCACGTTTTTCATGTAGTTTGATATTACGTAAATATATTCATTTTTACCAATATTTCGATACTATTTCATGTAGTATCACGATATGTGATTTGGCCTTCAAATCTCAGAATTTCGCATAATATTGCATTTTAAGCAAGTTTTTTTTGCATTTTGTTTCGTACGAAAAATCATCGAATTTAGCAATATTTTGACGTTTATCATCTCCTTTTCCTTTATGCGATTTAAACAAAATATCATCGAATTAGGCAATATTTTACCGTTTTTCCACGTTTTTGTGAATTTTCAGTTTATTGGTATTAATTCGTTATATATACGATAAAAATGATGCAAACACATAATTGATCAGATAATAACCTTGAATATTTCATTTTCAATCAATTTTTTGTTTCTCGTTAAAATACTGAGAGCGGTTTTCGTGTGCATCTTCCATCGGTAATATTAACGGAAAATCAGGAACATTTTAGTTAATTCTAATGAAAACACATTGATTTTTATCGTTTATATTGGAAACAACATTTTCATATGTCTTTTCTTGGATCTAAATAATACGAAACCTCGCTCTATGATTTGAAGTTAAAATCCTCAAATATGGTTAAATAGTGACTTTTTCACGTTTTTCATGTAGGTTGATATTACGTAAATATATTCATTTTTACTAATATTTCGATACTATTTCATGTAGTATCACGATATGTGATTTGGCCTTCAAATCTCAGAATTTCGCATAATATTGCATTTTAAGCAAGTTTTCTTGCATTTTGTTTCGTACGAAAAATCATCGAGTTTAGCAATATATTGACGTTTATCGTCCTTTTTTTCCTTTATGTGATTTAAACAAAATATCATCGAATTAGGCAATATTTTGCCGTTTTTCCACGTTTTTGTGAATTTTCAGTTTATTAGTATTAATTCATTATATATACGATAAAAATGATGTAAACACATAATTGATTAGATAATAACCTTGATTACTGCATTTGCAATCAATTATTTGTTTCTCGTTAGAATACTGAGTATGATATTGAAAAGGGGAGAAGTTCTGTTTTTATTGCATATATCGACGTTTCAGCCGGAATAGAGCGGTTTTCGTGTACATCTTCCATCGGTAATATTAACGGAAAATCAGTAACATTTTAGTTAATTCTAATGAAAACACATTGATTTTTATCGTTTGTATTGGAAACAACATTGTCATATGTCTTTTCTTGGATCTAAATAATACGAAACCTCGCTCTATGATTTGAAGTTAAAATCCTCAAATATGGTAAATTAGTGACTTTTTTCACGTTTTTCATGTATTTTGATATTACGTAAATATATTCATTTTTACCAATATTTCGATACTATTTCATGTTGTATCACAATATGTGATTTGGCCTTCAAATCTCAGAATTTCGCATAATATTGCATTTTAAGCAAGTTTTTTTGCAATTTGTTTCGTACGAATAATCATCGAATTTAGCAATATTTTGACGTTTATCATCTCCTTTTCCTTTATGTGATTTAAACAAAATATCATCGAATTAGGCAATATTTTGCCGTTTTTCCACGTTTTTGTGAATTTTCAGTTTATTGGTATTAATTCATTATATATACGATAAAAATGATGCAAACACATAATTGATTAGATAATAACCTTGAATACTTCATTTTCAATCAATTATTTGTTTCTCGTTAAAATACTGAGTATGATATTGAAAAGGGGAGAAGTTCTGTTTTTATTGCATATATCGACGTTTCAGCCGGAATAGAGCGGTTTTCGTGTACATCTTCCATAGGTAATATAAACGGAAAATCAGGAACATTTTAGTTAATTCTAATTAAAACACATTGGTTTTTATCATTTGTATTGGAAACAACATTGTCATATGTCTTTTCTTGGATCTAAATAATACGAAACCTCGCTCTATGATTTGAAGTTAAAATCCTCAAATATGGTAAAATAGTGACTTTTTTCACGTTTTTCATGTAGTTTGATATTACGTAAATATATTAATTTTTACCAATATTTCGATACTATTTCATGTAGTATCACGATATGTGATTTGGCCTTCAAATCTCAGAATTTCGCATAATATTGCATTTTAAGCAAGTTTTCTTGCAATTTATTTCGTACGAAAAATCATCGAATTTAGCAATATTTTGACGTTTATAATCCCCTTTTCTTTATGTGATTTAAACAAAATATCATCGAATTAGGCAATATTTTGCCGTTTTTCCACGTTTTTGTGAATTTTCAGTTTATTGGTATTAATTCATTATATATACGATAAAAATGATGCAAACACATAATTGATTAGATAATAACCTTGAATACTTCATTTTCCATCAATTATTTGTTTCTCGTTAAAATACTGAGTATGATATTGAAAAGGGGAGAAGTTCTGTTTTTATTGCATATATCGACGTTTCAGCCGGAATAGAGCAGTTTTGGTGTACATCTTCCATAGGTAATATAAACGGAAAATCAGGAACATTTTAGTAATTCTAATGAAAACACATTGATTTTTATCGTTTGTATTGGAAACAACATTGTCATATGTCTTTTCTTGGATCTAAATAATACGAAACCTCGCTCTATGATTTGAAGTTAAAATCCTCAAATATGGTAAAATAGTGACTTTTTTCACGTTTTTCATGTAGTTTGATATTACGTAAATATATTCATTTTTACCAATATTTCGATACTATTTCATGTAGTATCACGATATGTGATTTGGCCTTCATATCTCAGAATTTCTCATAATATTGCATTTTAAGCAAGTTTTCTTGCAATTTGTTTCGTACGAAAAATCATCGAATTTAGCAATATTTTGACGTTTATCATCCCCCTTTTCCTTTATGTGATTTAAACAAAATATCATCGAATTAGGCCGTTTTTCCACGTTTTATTGAGTTTTCAGATTATGGGTATTAATTCATTATATATACGATAAAAATGATGCAAACACATAATTGATTAGATAATACCCTTAAATACTTCAATTTCAATCAACTATTTGTTTCTCGTTAAAATACTGAGAAAGATATTGAAAAGGGGAGAAGTTCTGTTTTTATTGCATATATCGACGTTTCTGCCGGAATAGAGCGGTTTTCGTGTACATCTTCCATCGGTAATATTAACGGAAAATCAGGAACATTTTAGTTAATTCTAATGAAAACACATTGAATTTTATCGTTTGTATTGGAAACAACATTGTCATATGTCTTTTCTTGGATCTAAATAATACGAAACCTCGCTCTATGATTTGAAGTTAAAATCCTCAAATATGTTAAATAGTGATTTTTTCACGTTTTTCATGTTGATTGATATTACGTAAATATATTCATTTTTGCCAATATTTCGATACTATTTCATGTAGTATAACGATATGTGATTTGGCTTTCAAATCACAGAATTTCGCATAATATTGTATTTTAAGCAAGTTTTCTTGAATTTTGTTTCGTACGAAAAATCGTCGAATTTAGCAATATTTTGACGTTTATCATCCCCTTTTCTTTATGTGATTTAAACAAAAGTCATCGAATTAGGCAATATTTTGCCGTTTTTCCACGTTTTTGTGGAATGTTCAGTCAATGGGTATTAATTAATTATATATACGATAAAAATGATGCAAACACATAATTGATTAGATAATAACCATAAATACTTCATTTTCAATCAATTATTTGTTTCTCGTTAAAATACTGAGTAAGATATTGAAAAAGGAGAAGTTCTGTTTTTATTGCATATATCGACGTTTCAGCCGGAATAGAGCGGTTTTCGTGTATATCTTCCATCAGTAATATAAACGGAAAATCAGGAACATTTTAGTTAATTCTAATGAAAACACATTGATTTTTATCATTTGTATTGGAAACAACATTGTCATTTGTCTTTTCTTGGATCTAAAGAATAGGAAACCTCGCTCTATGATTTGAAGTTAAAATCCTCAAATATGGTTAAATAGTGACTTTTTCACGTTTTTCATCTAGTTTGATATTACGTAAATATATTCATTTTTACCAATATTTCGATACTATTTCATGTTGTATCACGATATGTGATTTGGCCTTCAAATCTCAGAATTTCGCATAATATTGCATTTTAAGTAAGTTTTCTTGCATTTTGTTTCGTACGAAAAATCATCGAGTTTAGCAATATATTGACGTTTATCGTCCTTTTTTCCTTTATGTGATTTAAACAAAATATCATCGAATTAGGCAATATTTTGCCGTTTTTCCACGTTTTTGTGAATTTTCAGTTTATTGGTATTAATTCATTATATATACGATAAAAATGATGTAAACACATAATTGATTAGATAATAACCTTGATTACTTCATTTGCAATCAATTATTTGTTTCTCGTTAAAATACTGAGTATGATATTGAAAAGGGGAGAAGTTCTGTTTTTATTGCATATATCGACGTTTCAGCCGGAATAGAGCGGTTTTCGTGTACATCTTCCATCGGTAATATTAACGGAAAATCAGTAACATTTTAGTTAATTCTAATGAAAACACATTGATTTTTATCGTTTGTATTGGAAACAACATTGTCATATGTCTTTTCTTGGATCTAAATAATACGAAACCTCGCTCTATGATTTGAAGTTAAAATCCTCAAATATGGTAAATTAGTGACTTTTTTCACGTTTTTCATGTATTTTGATATTACGTAAATATATTCATTTTTACCAATATTTCGATACTATTTCATGTTGTATCACGATATGTGATTTGGCCTTCAAATCTCAGAATTTCGCATAATATTGCATTTTAAGCAAGTTTTTTTGCAATTTATTTCGTACGAAAAATCATCGAATTTAGCAATATTTTGACGTTTATCATCTCCTTTTCTTTAAGTGATTTAAACAAAATATCATCGAATTAGGCAATATTTTGCCGTTTTTCCAAGTTTTTGTGAATTTTCAGTTTATTGGTATTAATTCATTATATATACGATAAAAATGATGCAAATACATAATTGATTAGATAATAACCTTAAATACTTCATTTTCAATCAATTATTTGTTTCTCGTTAAAATACTGAGTAAGATATTGAAAAAGGCGAAGTTCTGTTTTTATTGCATATATCGACGTTTCAGCCGGAATAGAGCGGTTTTCGTGTATATCTTCCATCAGTAATATAAACGGAAAATCAGGAATATTTTAGTTAATTCTAATGAAAACACATTGATTTTTATCATTTGTATTGGAAACAACATTGTCATTTGTCTTTTCTTGGATCTAAAGAATACGAAACCTCGCTCTATGATTTGAAGTTAAAATCCTCAAATATGGTTAAATAGTAACTTTTTCACGTTTTTCATCTAGTTTGATATTACGTAAATATATTCATTTTTACCAATATTTCGATACTATTTCATGTAGTATCACGATATGTGATTTGGCCTTCAAATCTCAGAATTTCGCATAATATTGCATTTTAAGCAAGTTTTCTTGCATTTTGTTTCGTACGAAAAATCATCGAGTTTAGCAATATATTGACGTTTATCGTCCTTTTTTCCTTTATGTGATTTAAACAAAATATCATCGAATTAGGCAATATTTTGCCGTTTTTCCACGTTTTTGTGAATTTTCAGTTTATTGGTATTAATTCATTATATATACGATAAAAATGATGTAAACACATAATTGATTAGATAATAAACTTGATTACTTCATTTGCAATCAATTATTTGTTTCTCGTTAAAATACTGAGTATGATATTGAAAAGGGGAGAAGTTCTGTTTTTATTGCATATATCGACGTTTCAGCCGGAATAGAGCGGTTTTCGTGTACATCTTCCATCGGTAATATTAACGGAAAATCAGTAACATTTTAGTTAATTCTAATGAAAACACATTGATTTTTATCGTTTGTATTGGAAACAACATTGTCATATGTCTTTTCTTGGATCTAAATAATACGAAACCTCGCTCTATGATTTGAAGTTAAAATCCTCAAATATGTTAAATAGTGATTTTTTCACGTTTTTCATGTTGATTGATATTACGTAAATATATTCATTTTTGCCAATATTTCGATACTATTTCATGTAGTATAACGATATGTGATTTGGCTTTCAAATCACAGAATTTCGCATAATATTGTATTTTAAGCAAGTTTTCTTGCATTTTGTTTCGTACGAAAAATCATCGAATTTAGCAATATTTTGACGTTTATCATCCCCTTTTCTTTATGTGATTTAAACAAAAGTCATCGAATTAGGCAATATTTTGCCGTTTTTCCACGTTTTTGTGGAATGTTCAGTCAATGGGTATTAATTAATTATATATACGATAAAAATGATGCAAACACATAATTGATTAGATAATAACCATAAATACTTCATTTTCAATCAATTATTTGTTTCTCGTTAAAATACTGAGTAAGATATTGAAAAAGGAGAAGTTCTGTTTTTATTGCATATATCGACGTTTCAGCCGGAATAGAGCGGTTTTCGTGTATATCTTCCATCAGTAATATAAACGGAAAATCAGGAACATTTTAGTTAATTCTAATGAAAACACATTGATTTTTATCATTTGTATTGGAAACAACATTGTCATTTGTCTTTTCTTGGATCTAAAGAATAGGAAACCTCGCTCTATGATTTAAAGTTAAAATCCTCAAATATGGTTAAATAGTGACTTTTTCACGTTTTTCATCTAGTTTGATATTACGTAAATATATTCATTTTTACCAATATTTCGATACTATTTCATGTTGTATCACGATATGTGATTTGGCCTTCAAATCTCAGAATTTCGCATAATATTGCATTTTAAGTAAGTTTTCTTGCATTTTGTTTCGTACGAAAAATCATCGAGTTTAGCAATATATTGACGTTTATCGTCCTTTTTTCTTTTATGTGATTTAAACAAAATATCATCGAATTAGGCAATATTTTGCCGTTTTTCCACGTTTTTGTGAATTTTCAGTTTATTGGTATTAATTCATTATATATACGATAAAAATGATGTAAACACATAATTGATTAGATAATAACCTTGATTACTTCATTTGCAATCAATTATTTGTTTCTCGTTAAAATACTGAGTATGATATTGAAAAGGGGAGAAGTTCTGTTTTTATTGCATATATCGACGTTTCAGCCGGAATAGAGCGGTTTTCGTGTACATCTTCCATCGGTAATATTAACGGAAAATCAGTAACATTTTAGTTAATTCTAATGAAAACACATTGATTTTTATCGTTTGTATTGGAAACAACATTGTCATATGTCTTTTCTTGCATCTAAATAATACGAAACCTCGCTCTATGATTTGAAGTTAAAATCCTCAAATATGGTAAATTAGTGACTTTTTTCACGTTTTTCATGTATTTTGATATTACGTAAATATATTCATTTTTACCAATATTTCGATACTATTTCATGTTGTATCACGATATGTGATTTGGCCTTCAAATCTCAGAATTTCGCATAATATTGCATTTTAAGCAAGTTTTTTTGCAATTTATTTCGTACGAAAAATCATCGAATTTAGCAATATTTTGACGTTTATCATCTCCTTTTCTTTAAGTGATTTAAACAAAATATCATCGAATTAGGCAATATTTTGCCGTTTTTCCAAGTTTTTGTGAATTTTCAGTTTATTGGTATTAATTCATTATATATACGATAAAAATGATGCAAATACATAATTGATTAGATAATAACCTTAAATACTTCATTTTCAATCAATTATTTGTTTCTCGTTAAAATACTGAGTAAGATATTGAAAAAGGCGAAGTTCTGTTTTTATTGCATATATCGACGTTTCAGCCGGAATAGAGCGGTTTTCGTGTATATCTTCCATCAGTAATATAAACGGAAAATCAGGAATATTTTAGTTAATTCTAATGAAAACACATTGATTTTTATCATTTGTATTGGAAACAACATTGTCATTTGTCTTTTCTTGGATCTAAAGAATACGAAACCTCGCTCTATGATTTGAAGTTAAAATCCTCAAATATGGTTAAATAGTAACTTTTTCACGTTTTTCATCTAGTTTGATATTTCGTAAATATATTCATTTTTACCAATATTTCGATACTATTTCATGTAGTATCACGATATGTGATTTGGCCTTCATATCTCAGAATTTCTCATAATATTGCATTTTAAGCAAGTTTTCTTGCAATTTGTTTCGTACGAAAAATCATCGAATTTAGCAATATTTTGACGTTTATCATCCCCTTTTCCTTTATGTGATTTAAACAAAATATCATCGAATTAGGCCGTTTTTCCACGTTTTATTGAATTTTCAGATTATGGGTATTAATTCATTATATATACGATAAAAATGATGCAAACACATAATTGATTAGATGATACCCTTAAATACTTCAATTTCAATCAACTATTTATTTCTCGTTAAAATACTGAGAAAGATATTGAAAAGGGGAGAAGTTCTGTTTTTATTGCATATATCGACGTTTCTGCCGGAATAGACCGGTTTTCGTGTACATCTTCCATCGGTAATATTAACGGAAAATCAGTAACATTTTAGTTAATTCTAATGAAAACACATTGATTTTTATCGTTTGTATTGGAAACAACATTGTCATATGTCTTTTCTTGGATCTAAATAATACGAAACCTCGCTCTATGATTTGAAGTTAAAATCCTCAAATATGTTAAATAGTGATTTTTTCACGTTTTTCATGTTGATTGATATTACGTAAATATATTCATTTTTGCCAATATTTCGATACTATTTCATGTAGTATCACGATATGTGATTTGGCTTTCAAATCTCAGAATTTCGCATAATATTGCATTTTAAGCAAGTTTTCTTGCATTTTGTTTCGTACGAAAAATCATCGAATTTAGCAATATTTTGACGTTTATCATCCCCTTTTCTTTATGTGATTTAAACAAAAGTCATCGAATTAGGCAATATTTTGCCGTTTTTCCACGTTTTTGTGGAATGTTCAGTCAATGGGTATTAATTAATTATATATACGATAAAAATGATGCAAACACATAATTGATTAGATAATAACCTTAAATACTTCATTTTCAATCAATTATTTGTTTCTCGTTAAAATACTGAGTAAGATATTGAAAAAGGAGAAGTTCTGTTTTTATTGCATATATCGACGTTTCAGCCGGAATAGAGCGGTTTTCGTGTATATCTTCCATCAGTAATATAAACGGAAAATGAGGAACATTTTAGTTAATTCTAATGAAAACACATTAATTTTTATCATTTGTATTGGAAACAACATTGTCATTTGTCTTTTCTTGGATCTAAAGAATACGAAACCTCGCTCTATGATTTGAAGTTAAAATCCTCAAATATGGTTAAATAGTAACTTTTTCACGTTTTTCATCTAGTTTGATATTACGTAAATATATTCATTTTTACCAATATTTCGATACTATTTCATGTAGTATCACGATATGTGATTTGGCCTTCAAATCTCAGAATTTCGCATAATATTGCATTTTAAGCAATTTTTCTTGCATTTTGTTTCGTACGAAAAATCATCGAGTTTAGCAATATATTGACGTTTATCGTCCTTTTTTCCTTTATGTGATTTAAACAAAATATCATCGAATTAGGCAATATTTTGCCGTTTTTCCACGTTTTTGTGAATTTTCAGTTTATTGGTATTAATTCATTATATATACGATAAAAATGATGTAAACACATAATTGATTAGATAATAAACTTGATTACTTCATTTGCAATCAATTATTTGTTTCTCGTTAAAATACTGAGTATGATATTGAAAAGGGGAGAAGTTCTGTTTTTATTGCATATATCGACGTTTCAGCCGGAATAGAGCGGTTTTCGTGTACATCTTCCATAGGTAATATAAACGGAAAATCAGGAACATTTTAGTTAATTCTAATTAAAACACATTGGTTTTTATCATTTGTATTGGAAACAACATTGTCATATGTCTTTTCTTGGATCTAAATAATACGAAACCTCGCTCTATGATTTGAAGTTAAAATCCTCAAATATGGTAAATTAGTGACTTTTTTCACGTTTTTCATGTATTTTGATATTACGTAAATATATTCATTTTTACCAATATTTCGATACTATTTCATGTTGTATCACGATATGTGATTTGGCCTTCAAATCTCAGAATTTCGCATAATATTGCAGTTTAAGCAAGTTTTTTTGCAATTTGTTTCGTACGAAAAATCATCGAATTTAGCAATATTTTGACGTTTATCATCTCCTTTTCCTTTATGTGATTTAAACAAAATATCATCGAATTAGGCAATATTTTGCCGTTTTTCCATGTTTTTGTGAATTTTCAGTTTATTGGTATTAATTCATTATATATACGATAAAAATGATGCAAACACATAATTGATTAGATAATAACCTTGAATACTTAATTTTCAATCAATTATTTGTTTCTCGTTAAAATACTGAGTATGATATTGAAAAGGGGAGAAGTTCTGTTTTTATTGCATATATCGACGTTTCAGCCGGAATAGAGCGGTTTTCGTGTACATCTTCCATAGGTAATATAAACGGAAAATCAGGAACATTTTAGTTAATTCTAATTAAAACACATTGGTTTTTATCATTTGTATTGGAAACAACATTGTCATATGTCTTTTCTTGGATCTAAATAATACGAAACCTCGCTCTATGATTTGAAGTTAAAATCCTCAAATATGGTAAAATAGTGACTTTTTTCACGTTTTTCATGTAGTTTGATATTACGTAAATATATTCATTTTTACCAATATTTCGATACTATTTCATGTAGTATCACGATATGTGATTTGGACTTCATATCTCCGAATTTCTCATAATATTGCATTTTAAGCAAGTTTTCTTGCAATTTGTTTCGTACGAAAAATCATCGAATTTAGCAATATTTTGACGTTTATCATCCCCTTTTCCTTTATGTGATTTAAACAAAATATCATCGAATTAGGCCGTTTTTCCACGTTTTATTGAATTTTCAGATTATGGGTATTAATTCATTATATATACGATAAAAATGATGCAAACACATAATTGATTAGATGATACCCTTAAATACTTCAATTTCAATCAACTATTTATTTCTCGTTAAAATACTGAGAAAGATATTGAAAAGGGGAGAAGTTCTGTTTTTATTGCATATATCGACGTTTCTGCCGGAATAGAGCGGTTTTCGTGTACATCTTCCATCGGTAATATTAACGGAAAATCAGGAACATTTTAGTTAATTCTAATGAAAACACATTGAATTTTATCGTTTGTATTGGAAACAACATTGTCATATGTCTTTTCTTGGATCTAAATAATACGAAACCTCGCTCTATGATTTGAAGTTAAAATCCTCAAATATGTTAAATAGTGATTTTTTCACGTTTTTCATGTTGATTGATATTACGTAAATATATTCATTTTTGCCAATATTTCGATACTATTTCATGTAGTATCACGATATGTGATTTGGCTTTCATATCTCAGAATTTCGCATAATATTGCATTTTAAGCAAGTTTTCTTGCATTTTGTTTCGTACGAAAAATCATCGAATTTAGCAATATTTTGACGTTTATCATCCCCTTTTCTTTATGTGATTTAAACAAAAGTCATCGAATTAGGCAATATTTTGCCGTTTTTCCACGTTTTTGTGGAATGTTCAGTCAATGGGTATTAATTAATTATATATACGATAAAAATGATGCAAACACATAATTGATTAGATAATAACCTTAAATACTTCATTTTCAATCAATTATTTGTTTCTCGTTAAAATACTGAGTAAGATATTGAAAAAGGAGAAGTTCTGTTTTTATTGCATATATCGACGTTTCAGCCGGAATAGAGCGGTTTTCGTGTATATCTTCCATAGGTAATATAAACGGAAAATCAGGAACATTTTAGTTAATTCTAATGAAAACACATTGATTTTTATCATTTGTATTGGAAACAACATTGTCATTTGTCTTTTCTTGGATCTAAAGAATACGAAACCTCGCTCTATGATTTGAAGTTAAAATCCTCAAATATGGTTAAATAGTGACTTTTTCACGTTTTTCATCTAGTTTGATATTACGTAAATATATTCATTTTTACCAATATTTCGATACTATTTCATGTAGTATCACGATATGTGATTTGGCCTTCAAATCTCAGAATTTCACATAATATTGCATTTTAAGCAAGTTTTCTTGCATTTTGTTTCGTACGAATAATCATCGAGTTTAGCAATATATTGACGTTTATCATCCTTTTTTCCTTTATGTGATTTAAACAAAATATCATCGAATTAGGCAATATTTTGCCGTTTTTCCACGTTTTTGTGAATTTTCAGTTTATTGGTATTAATTCATTATATATACGATAAAAATGATGTAAACACATAATTGATTAGATAATAACCTTGATTACTTCATTTGCAATCAATTATTTGTTTCTCGTTAAAATACTGAGTATGATATTGAAAAGGGGAGAAGTTCTGTTTTTATTGCATATATCGACGTTTCAGCCGGAATAGAGCGGTTTTCGTGTACATCTTCCATCGGTAATATTAACGGAAAATCAGTAACATTTTAGTTAATTCTAATGAAAACACATTGATTTTTATCGTTTGTATTGGAAACAACATTGTCATATGTCTTTTCTTGGATCTAAATAATACGAAACCTCGCTCTATGATTTGAAGTTAAAATCCTCAAATATGGTAAATTAGTGATTTTTTCACGTTTTTCATGTATTTTGATATTACGTAAATATATTCATTTTTACCAATATTTCGATACTATTTCATGTAGTATCACGATATGTGATTTGGCCTTCAAATCTCAGAATTTCGCATAATATTGCATTTTAAGCAAGTTTTTTTAATTTTGTTTCGTATGAAAAATGATCGAATTTAGCAATATTTTGACGTTTATCATCTCCTTTTCTTTAAGTGATTTAAACAAAATATCATCGAATTAGGCAATATTTTGCCGTTTTTCCAAGTTTTTGTGAATTTTCAGTTTATTGGTATTAATTCATTATATATACGATAAAAATGATGCAAACACATAATTGATTAGATAATAACCTTGAATACTTCATTTTCAATCAATTATTTGTTTCTCGTTAAAATACTGAGTATGATATTGAAAAGGGGAGAAGTTCTGTTTTTATTGCATTTATCGACGTTTCAGCCGGAATAGAGCGGTTTTCGTGTACATCTTCCATAGGTAATATAAACGGAAAATCAGGAACATTTTAGTTAATTCTAATTAAAACACATTGGTTTTTATCATTTGTATTGGAAACAACATTGTCATATGTCTTTTCTTGGATCTAAATAATACGAAACCTCGCTCTATGATTTGAAGTTAAAATCCTCAAATATGGTAAAATAGTGACTTTTTTCACGTTTTTCATGTAGTTTGATATTACGTAAATATATTAATTTTTACCAATATTTCGATACTATTTCATTTAGTATAACGATATGTGATTTGGACTTCATATCTCAGAATTTCTCATAATATTGCATTTTAAGCAAGTTTTCTTGCAATTTATTTCGTACGAAAAATCATCGAATTTAGCAATATTTTGACGTTTATATTCCCCTTTTCTTTATGTGATTTAAACAAAATGTCATCGAATTAGGCAATATTTTGCCGTTTTTCCACGTTTTTGTGAATTTTCAGTTTATTGGTATTAATTCATTATATATACGATAAAAATGATGCAAACACATAATTGATTAGATAATAACCTTGAATACTTCATTTTCAATCAATTATTTGTTTCTCGTTAAAATACTGAGTATGATATTGAAAAGGGGAGAAGTTCTGTTTTTATTGCATATATCGACGTTTCAGCCGGAATAGAGCAGTTTTGGTGTACATCTTCCATCGGTAATATTAACGGAAAATCAGGAACATTTTAGTAATTCTAATGAAAACACATTGATTTTTATCGTTTGTATTGGAAACAACATTGTCATATGTCTTTTCTTGGATCTAATTAATACGAAACCGCGCTCTATGATTTTAAGTTAAAATCCTCAAATATGGTAAAATAGTGAATTTTTTCACGTTTTTCATGTATTTTGATATTACGTAAATATATTCATTTTTACCAATATTTCGATACTATTTCATGTAGTATCACGATATGTGATTTGGCCTTCAAATCTCAGAATTTCGCATAATATTGCATTTTAAGCAAGTTTTTTGAATTTTGTTTCGTATGAAAAATGATCGAATTTAGCAATATTTTGACGTTTATCATCTCCTTTTCTTTAAGTGATTTAAACAAAATATCATCGAATTAGGCAATATTTTGCCGTTTTTCCAAGTTTTTGTGAATTTTCAGTTTATTGGTATTAATTCATTATATATACGATAAAAATGATGCAAATACATAATTGATTAGATAATACCCTTAAATACTTCATTTTCAATCAATTATTTGTTTCTCGTTAAAATACTGAGTAAGATATTGAAAAAGGAGAAGTTCTGTTTTTATTGCATATATCGACCTTTCAGCCGGAATAGAGCGGTTTTAGTGTATACCTTCCATCAGTAATATAAACGGAAAATCAGGAACATTTTAGTTAATTCTAATGAAAACACATTGATTTTTATCATTTGTATTGGAAACAACATTGTCATATGTCTTTTCTTGGATCTAAAGAATACGAAACCTCGCTCTATGATTTGAAGTTAAAATCCTAAAATATGGTTAAATAGTGACTTTTTTCACGTTTTTCATGTAGTTTGATATTACGTAAATATATTCATTTTTACCAATATTTCGATACTATTTCATGTAGTATCACGATATGTGATTTGGCCTTCAAATCTCAGAATTTCGCATAATATTGCATTTTAAGCAAGTTTTTTTTGCATTTTGGTTCGTACGAAAAATCATCGAATTTAGCAATATTTTGACGTTTATCATCTCCTTTTCCTTTATGCGATTTAAACAAAATATCATCGAATTAGGCAATATTTTACCGTTTTTCCACGTTTTTGTGAATTTTCAGTTTATTGGTATTAATTCGTTATATATACGATAAAAATGATGCAAACACATAATTGATCAGATAATAACCTTGAATATTTCATTTTCAATCAATTTTTTGTTTCTCGTTAAAATACTGAGAGCGGTTTTCGTGTGCATCTTCCATCGGTAATATTAACGGAAAATCAGGAACATTTTAGTTAATTCTAATGAAAACACATTGATTTTTATCGTTTATATTGGAAACAACATTGTCATATGTCTTTTCTTGGATCTAAATAATACGAAACCTCGCTCTATGATTTGAAGTTAAAATCCTCAAATATGGTTAAATAGTGACTTTTTCACGTTTTTCATGTAGGTTGATATTACGTAAATATATTCATTTTTACTAATATTTCGATACTATTTCATGTAGTATCACGTTATGTGATTTGGCCTTCAAATCTCAGAATTTCGCATAATATTGCATTTTAAGCAAGTTTTCTTGCATTTTGTTTCGTACGAAAAATCATCGAGTTTAGCAATATATTGACGTTTATCGTCCTTTTTTTCCTTTATGTGATTTAAACAAAATATCATCGAATTAGGCAATATTTTGCCGTTTTTCCACGTTTTTGTGAATTTTCAGTTTATTAGTATTAATTCATTATATATACGATAAAAATGATGTAAACACATAATTGATTAGATAATAACCTTGATTACTGCATTTGCAATCAATTATTTGTTTCTCGTTAGAATACTGAGTATGATATTGAAAAGGGGAGAAGTTCTGTTTTTATTGCATATATCGACGTTTCAGCCGGAATAGAGCGGTTTTCGTGTACATCTTCCATCGGTAATATTAACGGAAAATCAGTAACATTTTAGTTAATTCTAATGAAAACACATTGATTTTTATCGTTTGTATTGGAAACAACATTGTCATATGTCTTTTCTTGGATCTAAATAATACGAAACCTCGCTCTATGATTTGAAGTTAAAATCCTCAAATATGGTAAATTAGTGACTTTTTTCACGTTTTTCATGTATTTTGATATTACGTAAATATATTCATTTTTACCAATATTTCGATACTATTTCATGTTGTATCACGATATGTGATTTGGCCTTCAAATCTCAGAATTTCGCATAATATTGCATTTTAAGCAAGTTTTTTTGCAATTTGTTTCGTACGAAAAATCATCGAATTTAGCAATATTTTGACGTTTATCATCTCCTTTTCCTTTATGTGATTTAAACAAAATATCATCGAATTAGGCAATATTTTGCCGTTTTTCCACGTTTTTGTGAATTTTCAGTTTATTGGTATTAATTCATTATATATACGATAAAAATGATGCAAACACATAATTGATTAGATAATAACCTTGAATACTTCATTTTCAATCAATTATTTGTTTCTCGTTAAAATACTGAGTATGATATTGAAAAGGGGAGAAGTTCTGTTTTTATTGCATATATCGACGTTTCAGCCGGAATAGAGCGGTTTTCGTGTATATCTTCCATAGGTAATATAAACGGAAAATCAGGAACATTTTAGGTAATTCTAATTAAAACACATTGGTTTTTATCATTTGTATTGGAAACAACATTGTCATATGTCTTTTCTTGGATCTAAATAATACGAAACCTCGCTCTATGATTTGAAGTTAAAATCCTCAAATATGGTAAAATAGTGACTTTTTTCACGTTTTTCATGTAGTTTGATATTACGTAAATATATTAATTTTTACCAATATTTCGATACTATTTCATGTAGTATCACGATATGTGATTTGGCCTTCAAATCTCAGAATTTCGCATAATATTGCATTTTAAGCAAGTTTTCTTGCAATTTATTTCGTACGAAATATCATCGAATTTAGCAATATTTTGACGTTTATAATCCCCTTTTCTTTATGTGATTTAAACAAAATATCATCGAATTAGGCAATATTTTGCCGTTTTTCCACGTTTTTGTGAATTTTCAGTTTATTGGTATTAATTCATTATATATACGATAAAAATGATGCAAACACATAATTGATTAGATAATAACCTTGAATACTTCATTTTCCATCAATTATTTGTTTCTCGTTAAAATACTGAGTATGATATTGAAAAGGGGAGAAGTTCTGTTTTTATTGCATATATCGACGTTTCAGCCGGAATAGAGCAGTTTTGGTGTACATCTTCCATAGGTAATATAAACGGAAAATCAGGAACATTTTAGTAATTCTAATGAAAACACATTGATTTTTATCGTTTGTATTGGAAACAACATTGTCATATGTCTTTTCTTGGATCTAAATAATACGAAACCTCGCTCTATGATTTGAAGTTAAAATCCTCAAATATGGTAAAATAGTGACTTTTTTCACGTTTTTCATGTAGTTTGATATTACGTAAATATATTCATTTTTACCAATATTTCGATACTATTTCATGTAGTATCACGATATGTGATTTGGCCTTCATATCTAAGAATTTCTCATAATATTGCATTTTAAGCAAGTTTTCTTGCAATTTGTTTCGTACGAAAAATCATCGAATTTAGCAATATTTTGACGTTTATCATCCCCCTTTTCCTTTATGTGATTTAAACAAAATATCATCGAATTAGGCCGTTTTTCCACGTTTTATTGAGTTTTCAGATTATGGGTATTAATTCATTATATATACGATAAAAATGATGCAAACACATAATTGATTAGATAATACCCTTAAATACTTCAATTTCAATCAACTATTTGTTTCTCGTTAAAATACTGAGAAAGATATTGAAAAGGGGAGAAGTTCTGTTTTTATTGCATATATCGACGTTTCTGCCGGAATAGAGCGGTTTTCGTGTACATCTTCCATCGGTAATATTAACGGAAAATCAGGAACATTTTAGTTAATTCTAATGAAAACACATTGAATTTTATCGTTTGTATTGGAAACAACATTGTCATATGTCTTTTCTTGGATCTAAATAATACGAAACCTCGCTCTATGATTTGAAGTTAAAATCCTCAAATATGTTAAATAGTGATTTTTTCACGTTTTTCATGTTGATTGATATTACGTAAATATATTCATTTTTGCCAATATTTCGATACTATTTCATGTAGTATAACGATATGTGATTTGGCTTTCAAATCACAGAATTTCGCATAATATTGTATTTTAAGCAAGTTTTCTTGCATTTTGTTTCGTACGAAAAATCATCGAATTTAGCAATATTTTGACGTTTATCATCCCCTTTTCTTTATGTGATTTAAACAAAAGTCATCGAATTAGGCAATATTTTGCCGTTTTTCCACGTTTTTGTGGAATGTTCAGTCAATGGGTATTAATTAATTATATATACGATAAAAATGATGCAAACACATAATTGATTAGATAATAACCTTAAATACTTCATTTTCAATCAATTATTTGTTTCTCGTTAAAATACTGAGTAAGATATTGAAAAAGGAGAAGTTCTGTTTTTATTGCATATATCGACGTTTCAGCCGGAATAGAGCGGTTTTCGTGTATATCTTCCATCAGTAATATAAACGGAAAATCAGGAACATTTTAGTTAATTCTAATGAAAACACATTGATTTTTATCATTTGTATTGGAAACAACATTGTCATTTGTCTTTTCTTGGATCTAAAGAATAGGAAACCTCGCTCTATGATTTGAAGTTAAAATCCTCAAATATGGTTAAATAGTGACTTTTTCACGTTTTTCATCTAGTTTGATATTACGTAAATATAATCATTTTTACCAATATTTCGATACTATTTCATGTTGTATCACGATATGTGATTTGGCCTTCAAATCTCAGAATTTCGCATAATATTGCATTTTAAGTAAGTTTTCTTGCATTTTGTTTCGTACGAAAAATCATCGAGTTTAGCAATATATTGACGTTTATCGTCCTTTTTTCCTTTATGTGATTTAAACAAAATATCATCGAATTAGGCAATATTTTGCCGTTTTTCCACGTTTTTGTGAATTTTCAGTTTATTGGTATTAATTCATTATATATACGATAAAAATGATGTAAACACATAATTGATTAGATAATAACCTTGATTACTTCATTTGCAATCAATTATTTGTTTCTCGTTAAAATACTGAGTATGATATTGAAAAGGGGAGAAGTTCTGTTTTTATTGCATATATCGACGTTTCAGCCGGAATAGAGCGGTTTTCGTGTACATCTTCCATCGGTAATATTAACGGAAAATCAGTAACATTTTAGTTAATTCTAATGAAAACACATTGATTTTTATCGTTTGTATTGGAAACAACATTGTCATATGTCTTTTCTTGGATCTAAATAATACGAAACCTCGCTCTATGATTTGAAGTTAAAATCCTCAAATATGGTAAATTAGTGACTTTTTTCACGTTTTTCATGTATTTTGATATTACGTAAATATATTCATTTTTACCAATATTTCGATACTGTTTTATGTTGTATCACGATATGTGATTTGGCCTTCAAATCTCAGAATTTCGCATAATATTGCATTTTAAGCAAGTTTTTTTGCAATTTATTTCGTACGAAAAATCATCGAATTTAGCAATATTTTGACGTTTATCATCTCCTTTTCCTTTATGTGATTTAAACAAAATATCATCGAATTAGGCAATATTTTGCCGTTTTTCCACGTTTTTGTGAATTTTCAGTTTATTGGTATTAATTCATTATATATACGATAAAAATGATGCAAACACATAATTGATTAGATAATAACCTTGAATACTTCATTTTCAATCAATTATTTGTTTCTCGTTAAAATACTGAGTTTGATATTGAAAAGGGGAGAAGTTCTGTTTTTATTGCATATATCGACGTTTCAGCCGGAATAGAGCAGTTTTGGTGTACATCTTCCATCGGTAATATTAACGGAAAATCAGGAACATTTTAGTAATTCTAATGAAAACACATTGATTTTTATCGTTTGTATTGGAAACAACATTGTCATATGTCTTTTCTTGGATCTAAATAATACGAAACCGCGCTCTATGATTTTAAGTTAAAATCCTCAAATTTGGTAAAATAGTGAATTTTTACACGTTTTTCATGTATTTTGATATTACGTAAATATATTCATTTTTACCAATATTTCGATACTATTTCATGTAGTATCACGATATGTGATTTGGCCTTCAAATCTCAGAATTTCGCATAATATTGCATTTTAAGCAAGTTTTTTGAATTTTGTTTCGTATGAAAAATGATCGAATTTAGCAATATTTTGACGTTTATCATCTCCTTTTCTTTAAGTGATTTAAACAAAATATCATCGAATTAGGCAATATTTTGCCGTTTTTCCAAGTTTTTGTGAATTTTCAGTTTATTGGTATTAATTCATTATATATACGATAAAAATGATGCAAATACATAATTGATTAGATAATACCCTTAAATACTTCATTTTCAATCAATTATTTGTTTCTCGTTAAAATACTGAGTAAGATATTGAAAAAGGAGAAGTTCTGTTTTTATTGCATATATCGACCTTTCAGCCGGAATAGAGCGGTTTTCGTGTATACCTTCCATCAGTAATATAAACGGAAAATCAGGAACATTTTAGTTAATTCTAATGAAAACACATTGATTTTTATCATTTGTATTGGAAACAACATTGTCATATGTCTTTTCTTGGATCTAAAGAATACGAAACCTCGCTCTATGATTTGAAGTTAAAATCCTAAAATATGGTTAAATAGTGACTTTTTTCACGTTTTTCATGTAGTTTGATATTACGTAAATATATTCATTTTTACCAATATTTCGATACTATTTCATGTAGTATCACGATATGTGATTTGGCCTTCAAATCTCAGAATTTCGCATAATATTGCATTTTAAGCAAGTTTTTTTTTGCATTTTGTTTCGTACGAAAAATCATCGAATTTAGCAATATTTTGACGTTTATCATCTACTTTTCCTTTATGCGATTTAAACAAAATATCATCGAATTAGGCAATATTTTACCGTTTTTCCACGTTTTTGTGAATTTTCAGTTTATTGGTATTAATTCGTTATATATACGATAAAAATGATGCAAACAAATAATTGATTAGATAATAACCTTGAATATTTCATTTTCAATCAATTTTTTGTTTCTCGTTAAAATACTGAGAGCGGTTTTCGTGTACATCTTCCATCGGTAATATTAACGGAAAATCAGGAACATTTTAGTTAATTCTAATGAAAACACATTGATTTTTATCGTTTATATTGTAAACAACATTGTCATATGTCTTTTCTTGGATCTAAATAATACGAAACCTCGCTCTATGATTTGAAGTTAAAATCCTCAAATATGGTTAAATAGTGACTTTTTCACGTTTTTCATGTAGGTTGATATTACGTAAATATATTCATTTTTACTAATATTTCGATACTATTTCATGTAGTATCACGATATGTGATTTGGCCTTCAAATCTCAGAATTTCGCATAATATTGCATTTTAAGCAAGTTTTCTTGCATTTTGTTTCGTACGAAAAATCATCGAGTTTAGCAATATATTGACGTTTATCGTCCTTTTTTTCCTTTATGTGATTTAAACAAAATATCATCGAATTAGGCAATATTTTGCCGTTTTTCCACGTTTTTGTGAATTTTCAGTTTATTAGTATTAATTCATTATATATACGATAAAAATGATGTAAACACATAATTGATTAGATAATAACCTTGATTACTGCATTTGCAATCAATTATTTGTTTCTCGTTAAAATACTGAGTATGATATTGAAAAGGGGAGAAGTTCTGTTTTTATTGCATATATCGACGTTTCAGCCGGAATAGAGCGGTTTTCGTGTACATCTTCCATCGGTAATATTAACGGAAAATCAGTAACATTTTAGTTAATTCTAATGAAAACACATTGATTTTTATCGTTTGTATTGGAAACAACATTGTCATATGTCTTTTCTTGGATCTAAATAATACGAAACCTCGCACTATGATTTGAAGTTAAAATCCTCAAATATGGTAAATTAGTGACTTTTTTCACGTTTTTCATGTATTTTGATATTACGTAAATATATTCATTTTTACCAATATTTCGATACTATTTCATGTTGTATCACGATATGTGATTTGGCCTTCAAATCTCAGAATTTCGCATAATATTGCATTTTAAGCAAGTTTTTTTGCAATTTGTTTCGTACGAAAAATCATCGAATTTAGCAATATTTTGACGTTTATCATCTCCTTTTCCTTTATGTGATTTAAACAAAATATCATCGAATTAGGCCGTTTTTCCACGTTTTATTGAATTTTCAGATTATGGGTATTAATTCATTATATATACGATAAAAATGATGCAAACACATAATTGATTAGATAATACCCTTAAATACTTCAATTTCAATCAACTATTTGTTTCTCGTTAAAATACTGAGAAAGATATTGAAAAGGGGAGAAGTTCTATTTTTATTGCATATATCGACGTTTCAGCCGGAATAGAGCGGTTTTCGTGTACATCTTCCATCGGTAATATTAACGGAAAATCAGTAACATTTTAGTTAATTCTAATGAAAACACATTGATTTTTATCGTTTGTATTGGAAACAACATTGTCATATGTCTTTTCTTGGATCTAAATAATACGAAACCTCGCTCTATGATTTGAAGTTAAAATCGTCAAATATGGTAAAATAGTGAATTTTTTCACGTTTTTCATGTAGTTTGATATTACGTAAATATATTAATTTTTACCAATATTTCGATACTATTTCATGTAGTATCACGATATGTGATTTGGCCTTTATATCTCAGAATTTCTCATAATATTGCATTTTAAGCAAGTTTTCTTGCAATTTGTTTCGTACGAAAAATCATCGAATTTAGCAATATTTTGACGTTTATAATCCCTTTTTCTTTATGTGATTTAAACAAAATGTCATCGAATTAGGCAATATTTTGCCGTTTTTCCACGTTTTTGTGAATTTTCAGTTTATTGGTATTAATTCATTATATATACGATAAAAATGATGCAAACACATAATTGATTAGATAATAACCTTGAATACTTCATTTTCAATCAATTATTTGTTTCTCGTTAAAATACTGAGTAAGATATTGAAAAAGGAGAAGTTCTGTTTTTATTGCATATATCGACCTTTCAGCCGGAATAGAGCGGTTTTCGTGTATATCTTCCATCAGTAATATAAACGGAAAATCAGGAACATTTTAGTTAATTCTAATGAAAACACATTGATTTTTATCATTTGTATTGGAAACAACATTGTCATATGTCTTTTCTTGGATCTAAAGAATACGAAACCTCGCTCTATGATTTGAAGTTAAAATCCTAAAATATGGTTAAATAGTGACTTTTTTCACGTTTTTCATGTAGTTTGATATTACGTAAATATATTCATTTTTACCAATATTTCGATACTATTTCATGTAGTATCACGATATGTAATTTGGCCTTCAAATCTCAGAATTTCGCATAATATTGCATTTTAAGCAAGTTTTTTTGCATTTTGTTTCGTACGAAAAATCATCGAATTTAGCAATATTTTGACGTTTATCATCCCCTTTTCTTTATGTGATTTAAACAAAAGTCATCGAATTAGGCAATATTTTGCCGTTTTTCCACGTTTTTGTGGAATGTTCAGTCAATGGGTATTAATTAATTATATATACGATAAAAATGATGCAAACACATAATTGATTAGATAATAACCTTAAATACTTCATTTTCAATCAATTATTTGTTTCTCGTTAAAATACTGAGTAAGATATTGAAAAAGGAGAAGTTCTGTTTTTATTGCATATATCGACGTTTCAGCCGGAATAGAGCGGTTTTCGTGTATATCTTCCATCAGTAATATAAACGGAAAATCAGGAATATTTTAGTTAATTCTAATTAAAACACATTGATTTTTATCATTTGTATTGGAAACAACATTGTCATTTGTCTTTTCTTGGATCTAAAGAATACGAAACCTCGCTCTACGATTTGAAGTTAAAATCCTCAAATATGGTTAAATAGTGACTTTTTCACGTTTTTCATCTAGTTTGATATTACGTAAATATATTCATTTTTACCAATATTTCGATACTATTTCATGTAGTATCACGATATGTGATTTGGCCTTCAAATCTCAGAATTTCGCATAATATTGCAATTTAAGCAAGTTTTCTTGCATTTTGTTTCGTACGAAAAATCATCGAGTTTAGCAATATATTGACGTTTATCGTCCTTTTTTCCTTTATGTGATTTAAACAAAATATCTTCGAATTAGGCAATATTTTGCCGTTTTTCACGTTTTTGTGAATTTTCAGTTTATTGGTATTAATTCATTATATATACGATAAAAATGATGTAAACACATAATTGATTAGATAATAACCTTGATTACTTCATTTGCAATCAATTATTTGTTTCTCGTTAAAATACTGAGTATGATATTGAAAAGGGGAAAAGTTCTGTTTTTATTGCATATATCGACGTTTCAGCCGGAATAGAGCGGTTTTCGTGTACATCTTCCATCGGTAATATTAACGGAAAATCAGTAACATTTTAGTTAATTCTAATGAAAACACATTGATTTTTATCGTTTGTATTGGAAACAACATTGTCATATGTCTTTTCTTGGATCTAAATAATACGAAACCTCGCTCTATGATTTGAAGTTAAAATCCTCAAATATGGTAAATTAGTGACTTTTTTCACGTTTTTCATGTATTTTGATATTACGTAAATATATTCATTTTTACCAATATTTCGATACTATTTCATGTTGTATCACGATATGTGATTTGGCCTTCAAATCTCAGAATTTCGCATAATATTGCATTTTAAGCAAGTTTTTTTGCAATTTGTTTCGTACGAAAAATCATCGAATTTAGCAATATTTTGACGTTTATCATCTCCTTTTCATTTATGTGATTTAAACAAAATATCATCGAATTAGGCAATATTTTGCCGTTTTTCCACGTTTTTGTGAATTTTCAGTTTATTGGTATTAATTCATTATATATACGATAAAAATGATGCAAACACATAATTGATTAGATAATAACCTTGAATAATTCATTTTCAATCAATTATTTGTTTCTCGTTAAAATACTGAGTATGATATTGAAAAGGGGAGAAGTTCTGTTTTTATTGCATATATCGACGTTTCAGCCGGAATAGAGCGGTTTTCGTGTACATCTTCCATAGGTAATATAAACAATATAAACGGAAAATCAGGAACATTTTAGTTAATTCTAATTAAAACACATTGGTTTTTATCATTTGTATTGGAAACAACATTGTCATATGTCTTTTCTTGGATCTAAATAATACGAAACCTCGCTCTATGATTTGAAGTTAAAATCCTCAAATATGGTAAAATAGTGACTTTTTTCACGTTTTTCATGTAGTTTGATATTACGTAAATATATTAATTTTTACCAATATTTCGATACTATTTCATGTAGTATCACGATATGTGATTTTGCCTTCAAATCTCAGAATTTCGCATAATATTGCATTTTAAGCAAGTTTTTTGAATTTTGTTTCGTATGAAAAATGATCGAAATTAGCAATATTTTGACGTTTATCATCTCCTTTTCTTTAAGTGATTTAAGCAAAATATCATCGAATTAGGCAATATTTTGCCGTTTTTCCAAGTTTTTGTGAATTTTCAGTTTATTGGTATTAATTCATTATATATACGATAAAAATGATGCAAATACATAATTGATTAGATAATACTTTTAAATACTTCATTTTCAATCAATTATTTGTTTCTCGTTAAAATACTGAGTAAGATATTGAAAAAGGAGAAGTTCTGTTTTTATTGCATATATCGACCTTTCAGCCGGAATAGAGCGGTTTTCGTGTATACCTTCCATCAGTAATATAAACGGAAAATCAGGAACATTTTAGTTAATTCTAATGAAAACACATTGATTTTTATCATTTGTATTGGAAACAACATTGTCATATGTCTTTTCTTGGATCTAAAGAATACGAAACCTCGCTCTATGATTTGAAGTTAAAATCCTAAAATATGGTTAAATAGTGACTTTTTTCACGTTTTTCATGTAGTTTGATATTACGTAAATATATTCATTTTTACCAATATTTCGATACTATTTCATGTAGTATCACGATATGTGATTTGGCCTTCAAATCTCAGAATTTCGCATAATATTGCATTTTAAGCAAGTTTTTTTTGCATTTTGTTTCGTACGAAAAATCATCGAATTTAGCAATATTTTGACGTTTATCATCTCCTTTTCCTTTATGCGATTTAAACAAAATATCATCGAATTAGGCAATATTTTACCGTTTTTCCACGTTTTTGTGAATTTTCAGTTTATTGGCATTAATTCGTTATATATACGATAAAAATGATGCAAACACATAATTGATTAGATAATAACCTTGAATATTTCATTTTCAATCAATTTTTTGTTTCTCGTTAAAATACTGAGAGCGGTTTTCGTGTACATCTTCCATCGGTAATATAAACGGAAAATCAGGAACATTTTAGTTAATTCTAATGAAAACACATTGATTTTTATCATTTGTATTGGAAACAACATTGTCATATGTCTTTTCTTGGATCTAAATAATACGAAACCTCGCTCTATGATTTGAAGTTAAAATCCTCAAATATGGTTAAATAGTGACTTTTTCACGTTTTTCATGTAGGTTGATATTACGTAAATATATTCATTTTTTCTAATATTTCGATACTATTTCATGTAGTATCACGATATGCGATTTGGCCTTCAAATCTCAGAATTTCGCATAATATTGCATTTTAAGCAAGTTTTCATGCATTTTGTTTCGTACGAAAAATCATCGAGTTTAGCAATATATTGACGTTTATCGTCCTTTTTTTCCTTTATGTGATTTAAACAAAATATCATCGAATTAGGCAATATTTTGCCTTTTTCCACGTTTTTGTGAATTTTCAGTTTATTAGTATTAATTCATTATATATACAATAAAAATGATGTAAACACATAATTGATTAGATAATAACCTTGATTACTTCATTTGCAATCAATTATTTGTTTCTCGTTAAAATACTGAGTATGATATTGAAAAGGGGAGAAGTTCTGTTTTTATTGCATATATCGACGTTTCAGCCGGAATAGAGCGGTTTTCGTGTACATTTTCCATCGGTAATAATAACGGAAAATCAGTAACATTTTAGTTAATTCTAATGAAAACACATTGATTTTTATCGTTTGTATTGGAAACAACATTGTCATATGTCTTTTCTTGGATCTAAATAATACGAAACCTCGCTCTATGATTTGAAGTTAAAAACCTCAAATATGGTATATTAGTGACTTTTTTCACGTTTTTCATGTATTTTGATATTTCGTAAATATATTCATTTTTACCAATATTTTGATACTATTTCATTTAGTATCACGATATGTGATTTGGCCTTCAAATCTCAGAATTTCGCATAATATTGCATTTTAAGCAAGTTTTTTTGCAATTTGTTTCGTACGAAAAATCATCGAATTTAGCAATATTTTGACGTTTATCATCTCCTTTTCCTTTATGTGATTTAAACAAAATATCATCGAATTAGGCAATATTTTGCCGTTTTTCCACGTTTTTGTGAATTTTCAGTTTATTGGTATTAATTCATTATATATACGATAAAAATGATGCAAACACATAATTGATTAGATAATAACCTTGAATACTTCATTTTCAATCAATTATTTGTTTCTCGTTAAAATACTGAGTATGATATTGAAAAGGGGAGAAGTTCTGTTTTTATTGCATATATCGACGTTTCAGCCGGAATAGAGCGGTTTTCGTGTACATCTTCCATCGGTAATATAAACGGAAAATCAGGAACATTTTCGTTAATTCTAATTAAATCACATTGGTTTTTATCATTTGTATTGGAAACAACATTGTCATATGTCTTTTCTTGGATCTAAATAATACGAAACCTCGCTCTATGATTTGAAGTTAAAATCGTCAAATATGGTAAAATAGTGAATTTTTTCATGTTTTTCATGTAGTTTGATATTACGTAAATATATTAATTTTTACCAATATTTCGATACTATTTCATGTAGTATCACGATATGTGATTTGGCCTTCATATCTCAGAATTTCTCATAATATTGCATTTTAAGCAAGTTTTCTTGCAATTTGTTTCGTACGAAAAATCATCGAATTTAGCAATATTTTGACGTTTATAATCCCTTTTTCTTTATGTGATTTAAACAAAATGTCATCGAATTAGGCAATATTTTGCCGTTTTTCCACGTTTTTGTGAATTTCCAGTTTATTGGTATTAATTCATTATATATACGATAAAAATGATGCAAACACATAATTGATTAGATAATAACCTTGAATACTTCATTTTCAATCAATTATTTGTTTCTCGTTAAAATACTGAGTAAGATATTGAAAAAGGAGAAGTTCTGTTTTTATTGCATATATCGACCTTTCAGCCGGAATAGAGCGGTTTTCGTGTATATCTTCCATCAGTAATATAAACGGAAAATCAGGAACATTTTAGTTAATTCTAATGAAAACACATTGATTTTTATCATTTGTATTGGAAACAACATTGTCATTTGTCTTTTCTTGGATCTAAAGAATACGAAACCTCGCTCTATGATTTGAAGTTAAAATCCTCAAATATGGTTAAATAGTGACTTTTTCACGTTTTTCATCTAGTTTGATATTACGTAAATATATTCATTTTTACCAATATTTCGATACTATTTCATGTAGTATCACGATATGTGATTTGGCCTTCAAATCTCAGAATTTCGCATAATATTGCAATTTAAGCAAGTTTTCTTGCATTTTGTTTCGTACGAAAAATCATCGAGTTTAGCAATATATTGACGTTTATCGTCCTTTTTTCCTTTATGTGATTTAAACAAAATATCATCGAATTAGGCAATATTTTGCCGTTTTTCCACGTTTTTGTGAATTTTCAGTTTATTGGTATTAATTCATTATATATACGATAAAAATGATGTAAACACATAATTGATTAGATAATAACCTTGATTACTTCATTTGCAATCAATTATTTGTTTCTCGTTAAAATACTGAGTATGATATTGAAAAGGGGAGAAGTTCTGTTTTTATTGCATATATCGACGTTTCAGCCGGAATAGAGCGGTTTTCGTGTACATCTTCCATCGGTAATATTAACGGAAAATCAGTAACATTTTAGTTATTTCTAATGAAAACACATTGATTTTTATCGTTTGTATTGGAAACAACATTGTCATATGTCTTTTCTTGGATCTAAATAATACGAAACCTCGCTCTATGATTTGAAGTTAAAATCCTCAAATATGGTAAATTAGTGACTTTTTTCACGTTTTTCATGTATTTTGATATTACGTAAATATATTCATTTTTACCAATATTTCGATACTATTTCATGTTGTATCACGATATGTGATTTGGCCTTCAAATCTCAGAATTTCGCATAATATTGCATTTTAAGCAAGTTTTTTTGCAATTTGTTTCGTACGAAAAATCATCGAATTTAGCAATATTTTGACGTTTATCATCTCCTTTTCCTTTATGTGATTTAAACAAAATATCATCGAATTAGGCAATATTTTGCCGTTTTTCCACGTTTTTGTGAATTTTCAGTTTATTGGTATTAATTCATTATATATACGATAAAAATGATGCAAACACATAATTGATTAGATAATAACCTTGAATAATTTATTTTCAATCAATTATTTGTTTCTCGTTAAAATACTGAGTATGATATTGAAAAGGGGAGAAGTTCTGTTTTTATTGCATATAGCGACGTTTCAGCCGGAATAGAGCGGTTTTCGTGTACATCTTCCATAGGTAATATAAACGGAAAATCAGGAACATTTTAGTTATTTCTAATTAAAACACATTGGTTTTTATCATTTGTATTGGAAACAACATTGTCATATGTCTTTTCTTGGATCTAAATAATACGAAACCTCGCTCTATGATTTGAAGTTAAAATCCTCAAATATGGTAAAATAGTGACTTTTTTCACGTTTTTTCATGTATATTACGTAAATATATTAATTTTTACCAATATTTCGATACTATTTCATGTAGTATCACGATATGTGATTTGGCCTTCAAATCTCAGAATTTCGCATAATATTGCATTTTAAGCAAGTTTTTTGAATTTTGTTTCGTATGAAAAATGATCGAATTTAGCAATATTTTGACGTTTATCATCTCCTTTTCTTTAAGTGATTTAAACAAAATATCATCGAATTAGGCAATATTTTGCCGTTTTTCCAAGTTTTTGTGAATTTTCAGTTTATTGGTATTAATTCATTATATATACGATAAAAATGATGCAAATACATACTTGATTAGATAATACTTTTAAATACTTCATTTTCAATCAATTATTTGTTTCTCGTTAAAATACTGAGTAAGATATTGAAAAAGGAGAAGTTCTGTTTTTATTGCATATATCGACCTTTCAGCCGGAATAGAGCGGTTTTCGTGTATACCTTCCATCAGTAATATAAACGGAAAATCAGGAACATTTTAGTTAATTCTAATGAAAACACATTGATTTTTATCATTTGTATTGGAAACAACATTGTCATATGTCTTTTCTTGGATCTAAAGAATACGAAACCTCGCTCTATGATTTGAAGTTAAAATCCTAAAATATGGTTAAATAGTGACTTTTTTCACGTTTTTCATGTAGTTTGATATTACGTAAATATATTCATTTTTACCAATATTTCGATACTATTTCATGTAGTATCACGATATGTGATTTGGCCTTCAAATCTCAGAATTTCGCATAATATTGCATTTTAAGCAAGTTTTTTTTGCATTTTGTTTCGTACGAAAAATCATCGAATTTAGCAATATTTTGACGTTTATCATCTCCTTTTCCTTTATGCGATTTAAACAAAATATCATCGAATTAGGCAATATTTTACCGTTTTTCCACGTTTTTGTGAATTTTCAGTTTATTGGTATTAATTCGTTATATATACGATAAAAATGATGCAAACACATAAATGATTAGATAATAACCTTGAATACTTCATTTTCAATCAATTATTTGTTTCTCGTTAAAATACTGAGTATGATATTGAAAAGGGGAGAAGTTCTGTTTTTATTGCATATATCGACGTTTCAGCCGGAATAGAGCGGTTTTCGTGTACATCTTCCATCGGTAATATAAACTGAAAATCAGGAACATTTTCGTTAATTCTAATTAAATCACATTGGTTTTTATCATTTGTATTGGAAACAACATTGTCATATGTCTTTTCTTGGATCTAAATAATACGAAACCTCGCTCTATGATTTGAAGTTAAAATCGTCAAATATGGTAAAATAGTGAATTTTTTCACGTTTTTCATGTAGTTTGATATTACGTAAATATATTAATTTTTACCAATATTTCGATACTATTTCATGTAGTATCACGATATGTGATTTGGCCTTCATATCTCAGAATTTCTCATAATATTGCATTTTAAGCAAGTTTTCTTGCAATTTGTTTCGTACGAAAAATCATCGAATTTAGCAATATTTTGACGTTTATAATCCCTTTTTTTTTATGTGATTTAAACAAAATGTCATCGAATTAGGCAATATTTTGCCGTTTTTCCACGTTTTTGTGAATTTTCAGTTTATTGGTATTAATTCATTATATATACGATAAAAATGATGCAAACACATAATTGATTAGATAATAACCTTGAATACTTCATTTTCAATCAATTATTTGTTTCTCGTTAAAATACTGAGTAAGATATTGAAAAAGGAGAAGTTCTGTTTTTATTGCATATATCGACCTTTCAGCCGGAATAGAGCGGTTTTCGTGTATATCTTCCATCAGTAATATAAACGGAAAATCAGGAACATTTTAGTTAATTCTAATGAAAACACATTGATTTTTATCATTTGTATTGGAAACAACATTGTCATTTGTCTTTTCTTGGATCTAAAGAATACGAAACCTCGCTCGATGATTTGAAGTTAAAATCCTCAAATATGGTTAAATAGTGACTTTTTCACGTTTTTCATCTAGTTTGATATTACGTAAATATATTCATTTTTACCAATATTTCGATACTATTTCATGTAGTATCACGATATGTGATTTGGCCTTCAAATCTCAGAATTTCGCATAATATTGCAATTTAAGCAAGTTTTCTTGCATTTTGTTTCGTACGAAAAATCATCGAGTTTAGCAATATATTGACGTTTATCGTCCTTTTTTCCTTTATGTGATTTAAACAAAATATCATCGAATTAGGCAATATTTTGCCGTTTTTCCACGTTTTTGTGAATTTTCAGTTTATTGGTATTAATTCATTATATATACGATAAAAATGATGTAAACACATAATTGATTAGATAATAACCTTGATTACTTCATTTGCAATCAATTATTTGTTTCTCGTTAAAATACTGAGTATGATATTGAAAAGGGGAGAAGTTCTGTTTTTATTGCATATATCGACGTTTCAGCCGGAATAGAGCGGTTTTCGTGTACATCTTCCATCGGTAATATTAACGGAAAATCAGTAACATTTTAGTTAATTCTAATGAAAACACATTGATTTTTATCGTTTGTATTGGAAACAACATTGTCATATGTCTTTTCTTGGATCTAAATAATACGAAACCTCGCTCTATGATTTGAAGTTAAAATCCTCAAATATGGTAAATTAGTGACTTTTTTCACGTTTTTCATGTATTTTGATATTACGTAAATATATTCATTTTTACCAATATTTCGATACTATTTCATGTTGTATCACGATATGTGATTTGGCCTTCAAATCTCAGAATTTCGCATAATATTGCATTTTAAGCAAGTTTTTTTGCAATTTGTTTCGTACGAAAAATCATCGAATTTAGCAATATTTTGACGTTTATCATCTCCTTTTCCTTTATGTGATTTAAACAAAATATCATCGAATTAGGCAATATTTTGCCGTTTTTCCACGTTTTTGTGAATTTTCAGTTTATTGGTATTAATTCATTATATATACGATAAAAATGATGCAAACACATAATTGATTAGATAATAACCTTGAATAATTCATTTTCAATCAATTATTTGTTTCTCGTTAAAATACTGAGTATGATATCGAAAAGGGGAGAAGTTCTGTTTTTATTGCATATAGCGACGTTTCAGCCGGAATAGAGCGGTTTTCGTGTACATCTTCCATAGGTAATATAAACGGAAAATCAGGAACATTTTAGTTAATTCTAATTAAAACACATTGGTTTTTATCATTTGTATTGGAAACAACATTGTCATATGTCTTTTCTTGGATCTAAATAATACGAAACCTCGCTCTATGATTTGAAGTTAAAATCCTCAAATATGGTAAAATAGTGACTTTTTTCACGTTTTTTCATGTATATTACGTAAATATATTAATTTTTACCAATATTTCGATACTATTTCATGTAGTATCACGATATGTGATTTGGCCTTCAAATCTCAGAATTTCGCATAATATTGCATTTTAAGCAAGTTTTTTGAATTTTGTTTCGTATGAAAAATGATCGAATTTAGCAATATTTTGACGTTTATCATCTCCTTTTCTTTAAGTGATTTAAACAAAATATCATCGAATTAGACAATATTTTGCCGTTTTTCCAAGTTTTTGTGAATTTTCAGTTTATTGGTATTAATTCATTATATATACGATAAAAATGATGCAAATACATACTTGATTAGATAATACTTTTAAATACTTCATTTTCAATCAATTATTTGTTTCTCGTTAAAATACTGAGTAAGATATTGAAAAAGGAGAAGTTCTGTTTTTATTGCATATATCGCCCTTTCAGCCGGAATAGAGCGGTTTTCGTGTATACCTTCCATCAGTAATATAAACGGAAAATCAGGAACATTTTAGTTAATTTTAATGAAAACACATTGATTTTTATCATTTGTATTGGAAACAACATTGTCATATGTCTTTTCTTGGATCTAAAGAATACGAAACCTCGCTCTATGATTTGAAGTTAAAATCCTAAAATATGGTTAAATAGTGACTTTTTTCACGTTTTTCATGTAGTTTGATATTACGTAAATATATTCATTTTTACCAATATTTCGATACTATTTCATGTAGTATCACGATATGTGATTTGGCCTTCAAATCTCAGAATTTCGCATAATATTGCATTTTAAGCAAGTTTTTTTTTGCATTTTGTTTCGTACGAAAAATCATCGAATTTAGCAATATTTTGACGTTTATCATCTCCTTTTCCTTTATGCGATTTAAACAAAATATCATCGAATTAGGCAATATTTTACCGTTTTTCCACGTTTTTGTGAATTTTCAGTTTATTGGTATTAATTCGTTATATATACGATAAAAATGATGCAAACACATAATTGATTAGATAATAACCTTGAATATTTCATTTTCAATCAATTTTTTGTTTCTCGTTAAAATACTGAGAGCGGTTTTCGTGTACATCTTCCATCGGTAATATAAACGGAAAATCAGGAACATTTTAGTTAATTCTAATGAAAACACATTGATTTTTATCATTTGTATTGGAAACAACATTGTCATATGTCTTTTCTTGGATCTAAATAATACGAAACCTCGCTCTATGATTTGAAGTTAAAATCCTCAAATATGGTTAAATAGTGACTTTTTCACGTTTTTCATGTAGGTTGATATTACGTAAATATATTCATTTTTACTAATATTTCGATACTATTTCATGTAGTATCACGATATGTGATTTGGCCTTCAAATCTCAGAATTTCGCATAATATTGCATTTTAAGCAAGTTTTCTTGCATTTTGTTTCGTACGAAAAATCATCGAGTTTAGCAATATATTGACGTTTATCGTCCTTTTTTTCCTTTATGTGATTTAAACAAAATATCATCGAATTAGGAAATATTTTGCCTTTTTCCACGTTTTTGTGAATTTTCAGTTTATTAGTATTAATTCATTATATATACAATAAAAATGATGTAAACACATAATTGATTAGATAATAACCTTGATTACTTCATTTGCAATCAATTATTTGTTTCTCGTTAAAATACTGAGTATGATATTGAAAAGGGGAGAAGTTCTGTTTTTATTGCATATATCGACGTTTCAGCCGGAATAGAGCGGTTTTCGTGTACATTTTCCATCGGTAATATTAACGGAAAATCAGTAACATTTTAGTTAATTCTAATGAAAACACATTGATTTTTATCGTTTGTATTGGAAACAACATTGTCATATGTCTTTTCTTGGATCTAAATAATACGAAACCTCGCTCAATGATTTGAAGTTAAAAACCTCAAATATGGTATATTAGTGACTTTTTTCACGTTTTTCATGTATTTTGATATTTCGTAAATATATTAATTTTTACCAATATTTCGATACTATTTCATGTAGTATCACGATATGTGATTTGGCCTTCATATCTCAGAATTTCTCATAATATTGCATTTTAAGCAAGTTTTCTTGCAATTTGTTTCGTACAAAAATCATCGAATTTAGCAATATTTTGACGTTTATAATCCCTTTTTCTTTATGTGATTTAAACAAAATGTCATCGAATTAGGCAATATTTTGCCGTTTTTCCACGTTTTTGTGAATTTTCAGTTTATTGGTATTAATTCATTATATATACGATAAAAATGATGCAAACACATAATTGATTAGATAATAACCTTGAATACTTCATTTTCAATCAATTATTTGTTTGTCGTTAAAATACTGAGTAAGATATTGAAAAAGGAGAAGTTCTGTTTTTATTGCATATATCGACCTTTCAGCCGGAATAGAGCGGTTTTCGTGTATATCTTCCATCAGTAATATAAACGGAAAATCAGGAACATTTTAGTTAATTCTAATGAAAACACATTGATTTTTATCATTTGTATTGGAAACAACATTGTCATATGTCTTTTCTTGGATCTAAAGAATACGAAACCTCGCTCTATGATTTGAAGTTAAAATCCTAAAATATCGTTAAATAGTGACTTTTTTCACGTTTTTCATGTAGTTTGATATTACGTAAATATATTCATTTTTACCAATATTTCGATACTATTTCATGTAGTATCACGATATGTAATTTGGCCTTCAAATCTCAGAATTTCGCATAATATTGCATTTTAAGCAAGGTGTTTTGCATTTTGTTTCGTACGAAAAATCATCGAATTTAGCAATATTTTGACGTTTATCATCTCGTTTTCCTTTATGTGATTTAAACAAAATATCATCGAATTAGGCAATATTTTGCCGTTTTTCCACGTTTTTGTGAATTTTCAGTTTATTGGTATTAATTCATTATATATACGACAAAAATGATGCAAACACATAATTGATTAGAAAATAACCTTGAATACTTCATTTTCAATCAATTATTTGTTTCTCGTTAAAATACTGAGTATGATATTGAAAAGGGGAGAAGTTCTGTTTTTATTGCATATATCGACGTTTCAGCCGGAATAGAGCGGTTTTCGTGTACATCTTCCATCAAAAATATTAACGGAAAATCAGGAACAATTTAGTTATTTCTAATGAAAACACATTGATTTTTATCGTTTGTATTGGAAACAACATTGTCATGTCTTTTCTTGGATCTAAATAATACGAAACCTTGCTCTATGATTTGAAGTTAAAATCCTCAAATATGGTTAAATAGTGACTTTTTCACGTTTTTCATGTAGTTTGATATTACGTAAATATATTCATTTTTACCAATATTTCGATACTATTTCATGTAGTATCACGATATGTGATTTGGCCTTCAAATCTCAGAATTTCGCATAATATTGCATTTTAAGCAAGTTTTCTTGCATTTTGTTTCATACGAAAAATCATCGAATTTAGCAATATTTTGACGTTTATCATCCCCTTCTCTTTATGTGATTTAAACAAAATGTCATCGAATTAGGCAATATTTTGCCGTTTTTCCACGTTTTTGTGAATTTTCAGTCAATGGGTATTAATTCATTATATATACGATAAAAATGATGCAAACACATAATTGAGTAGATAATAACCATGAATATTTCATTTTCAATCAATTTTTTGTTTCTCGTTAAAATACTGAGAATGATATTGAAAAAGGAGAAGTTCTGTTTTTATTGCATATATCGACGTTTCAGCCGGAATAGAGCGGTTTTCGTGTATATCTTCCATCGGTAATATTAACGGAAAATCAGGAACATTTTAGTTAATTCTAATGAAAACACATTGATTTTTATCATTTGTATTGGAAACAACATTGTCATATGTCTTTTCTTGGATCTAAAGAATATAAAACCTCGCTCTATGATTTGAAGTTAAAATCCTCAAATATAGTTAAATAGTGACTTTTTCACGTTTTTCATGTAGTTTGATATTACGTAAATATATTCATTTTTACCAATATTTCGATACTATTTCATGTAGTATCACGATATGTGATTTGGCTTTCAAATCTCAGAATTTCGCATAATATTGCATTTTAAGCAAGTTTTCTTGCATTTTGTTTCGTACGAAAAATCATCGAATTTAGCAATATTTTGAGTTCTTGGATCTAAAGAATACAAAACCTCGCTCTATGATTTGAAGTTAAAATCCTCAAATATGGTTAAATAGTGACTTTTTTTACGTTTTTCATATAGTTTGATATTACGTAAATATATTCATTTTTACCAATATTTCGATACTATTTCATGTAGTATCACGATATGTGATTTGGCCTTCAAATCTCAGAATTTCGCATAATATTGCATTTTAAGCAAGTTTTCTTGCATTTTGTTTCGTACGAATAATCATCGAGTTTAGCAATATATTGACGTTTATCATCCCCTTTTCCTTTATGTGGTTTGTATTGGAAACAACATTGTCATATGTCTTTTCTTGGATCTAAACAAAATATCATCGAATTAGGCCGTTTTTCAACGTTTTTGTGAATTTTCAGATTATGGGTAATAATTCATTATATATACGATAAAAATGATGCAAACATATAATTGATTAGATAATACCCTTAAATACTTCATTTTCAATCAACTATTTGTTTCTCGTTAAAATACTGAGTAAGATATTGAAAAGGGGAGAAGTTTTGTTTTTATTGCATATATCGACGTTTCAGCCGGAATAGAGCGGTTTTCGTGTACATCTTCCATCAGTAATATTAACGGAAAATCAGGAACATTTTAGTTAATTCTAATGAAAACACATTGATTTTTATCGTTTGTATTGGAAACAACATTGTCATATGTCTTTTCTTGGATCTAAATAATACGAAACCTCGCTCTATGATTTGAAGTTAAAATCCTCAAATATGGTTAAATAGTGATTTTTTCACGTTTTTCATGTAGATTGATATTACGTAAATATATTCATTTTTGCCAATATTTCGATACTATTTCATGTAGTATCACGATATGTGATTTGGCTTTCAAATCTCAGAATTTCGCATAATATTGCATTTTAAGCAAGTTTTTTTGCATATTGTTTCGTACGAAAAAACATCAAATTTAGCAATATTTTGACGTTTATCATCTCCTTTTCCTTTATGTGATTTAAACAAAATATCATCGAATTAGGCAATATTTTGCCGTTTTTCCACGTTTTTGTGAATTTTCAGTTTATTGGTATTAATTCATTATATATACGATAAAAATGATGCAAATACATAATTGATTAGATAATTTCCTTAAATACTTTATTTTCAATCAACTATTTGTTTCTAGTTAAAATACTGTGTACGATATTGAAACGGGGAGAAGTTCTGTTTTTATTGCATATATCGACGTTTCAGCCGGAATAGAGCGGTTTTCGTGTACATCTTCCTTCGGTAATATAAACGGAAAATCAGGAACATTTTAGTTAATTCCAATGAAAACGCATTGATTTTTATCGTTTGTATGGAAACAACATCGTCATGTCTTTTCTTGGATCTAAATAATACGAAACCTTGCTCTATGATTTGACGTTAAAATCCTCAAATATGGTTAAATACCGACTTTTTCACGTTTTTCATGTAGTTTGATATTACGTAAATATATTCATTTTTACCAATATTTCGATACTATTTCATGTAGTATCACGATATGTGATTTGGCCTTCAAATCTCAGAATTTCGCATAATATTGCATTTTAAGCAAGTTTGCTTGCATTTTGTTTCGTACGAAAAATAATCGAATTTAGCAATATTTTGACGTTTATCATCCTCTTTTCCTTTATGTGATTTAAACAAAATATCATCGAATTAAGCCGTTTTTCCACGTTTTTCTGAATTTTCAGATTATTGATTAGATAATAACCATGAATACTTCATTTTCAATCAATTATTTGTTTCTCGTTAAAATACTGAGTATGATATTTAAAAGGGGAGAAGTTCTGTTTTTATTGCATATATCGACGTTTCAGCCGGAATAGAGCGGTTTTCGTGTACATCTTCCATCGCTAATATTAACGCAAAATCAGGAACATTTTAGTTAATTCTAATGAAAACACATTGTTTTTTATCGTTTGTATTCAAAACAACATTGTCATATGTCTTTTCTTGGATCTAAATAATACGAAACCTCAATATTTTGCCGTTTTTCCACGTTTATGTGAATTTTCAGATTATGGGTAATAATTCATTATATATACGATAAAAATGAAGCAAACACATAATTGATTAGATAATACCCTTAAATACTTCATTTTCAATCAATTATTTGTTTCTCGTTAAAATACTGAGTAAGATATTGAAAAGGGGAGAAGTTCTGTTTTTATTGCATATATCGACGTTTCAGCCGGAATAGAGCGGTTTTCGTGTACATCTTCCATCGGTAATATTAACGGAAAATCAGGAACATTTTAGTTAATTCTAATGAAAACACATTGATTTTTATCGTTTGTATAGGAAACAGCATTATCATATGTCTTTTCTTGGATTTAAATAATACGAAACCTCGCTCTATGATTTGAAGTTAAAATCCTCAAATATGGTTAAATAGTGACTTTTTCACGTTTTTCATGTAGTTTGATATTACGTAAATATATTCATTTTTACCAATATTTCAATACTATTTTATGTAGTATCACGATATGTGATTTGGCCTTGAAATCTCAGAATTTCGCATAATATTGCATTTTAAGCAAGTTTTCTTGCATTTTGTTTCGTACGAAAAATCATCGAGTTTAGCAATATATTGACGTTTATCATCCCCTTTTCCTTTATGTGATTTAAATAAAATATCGAATTAGGCAATATTTTGCCGTTTTTCCACGTTTTTGTGAATTTTCAGTTTATTGGTATTAATTCATTATATATACGATAAAAATGATGCAAACACATAATTGATTAGATAATAACCTTAAATACTTCATTTCAATCAACTAATTGTTTCTCGTTAAAATACTGAGTAAGATATTCAAAAGGGGAGAAGTTCGGTTTTTATTGCATATATCGACGTTTCAGCCGGAATAGAGCGGTTTTCGTGTACATCTTCCATCGGTAATATTAACGGAAAATCAGGAACATTTTAGTTAATTCTAATGAAAACACATTGATTTTTATCGTTTGTATTGGAAACAACATTGTCATGTCTTTTCTTGGATCTAAATAATACGAAACCTTGCTCTATGATTTGAAGTTAAAATCCTCAAATATGGTTAAATAGTGACTTTTTCACGTTTTTCATGTAGTTTGATATAACGTAAATATATTTATTTTTACCAATATTTCGATACTATTTCATGTAGTATCACGATATGTGATTTGGCCTTCAAATCTCAGAATTTCGCATAATATTGCATTTTAAGCAAGTTTTCTTGCATTTTGTTTCATACGAAAAATCATCGAATTTAGCAATATTTTGACGTTTATCATCCCCTTCTCTTTATGTGATTTAAACAAAATGTCATCGAATTAGGCAATATTTTGCCGTTTTTCCACGTTTTTGTGAATTTTCAGTCAATGGGTATTAATTTATTATATATACGATAAAAATGATGCAAACACATAATTGAGTAGATAATAACCATGAATATTTCATTTTCAATCAATTTTTTGTTTCTCGTTAAAATACTGAGAATGATATTGAAAAAGGAGAAGTTCTGTTTTTATTGCATATATCGACGTTTCAGCCGGAATAGAGCGGTTTTCGTGTATATCTTCCATCGGTAATATTAACGGAAAATCAGGAACATTTTAGTTAATTCTAATGAAAACACATTGATTTTTATCATTTGTATTGGAAACAACATTGTCATATGTCTTTTCTTGGATCTAAAGAATACAAAACCTCGCTCTATGATTTGAAGTTAAAATCCTATAATATAGTTAAATAGTGACTTTTTCACGTTTTTCATGTAGTTTGATATTACGTAAATATATTCATTTTTACCAATATTTCGATACTATTTCATGTAGTATCACGATATGTTATTTGGCTTTCAAATCTCAGAATTTCGCATAATATTGCATTTTAAGCAAGTTTTCTTGCATTTTGTTTCGTACGAAAAATCATCGAATTTAGCAATATTTTGAGTTCTTGGATCTAAAGAATAAAAACCTCGCTCTATGATTTGAAGTTAAAATCCTCAAATATGGTTAAATAGTGACTTTTTTTACGTTTTTCATATAGTTTGATATTACGTAAATATATTCATTTTTACCAATATTTCGATACTATTTCATGTAGTATCACGATATGTGATTTGGCCTTCAAATCTCAGAATTTCGCATAATATTGCATTTTAAGCAAGTTTTCTCGCATTTTGTTTCGTACGAATAATCATCGAGCTTAGCAATATATTGACGTTTATCATCCCCTTTTCCTTTATGTGGTTTGTATTGGAAACAACATTGTCATATGTCTTTTCTTGGATCTAAACAAAATATCATCGAATTAGGCCGTTTTTCAACGTTTTTGTGAATTTTCAGATTATGGGTAATAATTCATTATATATACGATAAAAATGATGCAAACACATAATTGATTAGATAATACCCTTAAATACTTCATTTTCAATCAACTATTTGTTTCTCGTTAAAATACTGAGTAAGATATTGAAAAGGGGAGAAGTTTTGTTTTTATTGCATATATCGACGTTTCAGCCGGAATAGAGCGGTTTTCGTGTACATCGTCCATCGGTAATATTAACGGAAAATCAGGAACATTTTAGTTAATTCTAATGAAAACACATTGATTTTTATCGTTTGTATTGGAAACAACATTGTCATATGTCTTTTCTTGGATCTAAATAATACGAAACCTCGCTCTATGATTTGAAGTTAAAATCCTCAAATATGGTTAAATAGTGATTTTTTCACGTTTTTCATGTAGATTGATATTACGTAAATATATTCATTTTTGCCAATATTTCGATACTATTTCATGTAATATCACGATATGTGATTTGGCTTTCAAATCTCAGAATTTCGCATAATATTGCATTTTAAGCAAGTTTTTTTGCATTTTGTTTCGTACGAGAAAACATCAAATTTAGCAATATTTTGACGTTTATCATCTCCTTTTCCTTTATGTGATTTAAACAAAATATCATCGAATTAGGCAATATTTTGCCGTTTTTCCACTTTTTTGTGAATTTTCAGTTTATTGGTATTAATTCATTATATATACGATAAAAATGATGCAAATACATAATTGATTAGATAATTTCCTTAAATACTTTATTTTCAATCAATAATTTGTTTCTCGTTAAAATACTGAGTAAGATATTGAAAAAGGAGAAGTTCTGTTTTTATTGCATATATCGACGTTTCAGCCAGAATAGAGCGGTTTTCGTGTATATCTTCCATCAGTAATATAAACTGAAAATCAGGAACATTTTAGTTAATTCTAATGAAAACACATTGATTTTTATCATTTGTATTGGAAACAACATTGTCATATGTCTTTTCTTGGATCTAAAGAATACGAAACCTCGCTCTATGATTTGAAGTTAAAATCCTCATATATGGTTAAATAGTGACTTTTTCACGTTTTTCATGTAGTTTGATATTATGTAAATATATTCATTTTTACCAATATTTCGATACTATTTTATGTAGTATCACGATATGTGATTTGGCCTTCAAATCTCAAAATTTCGCATAATATTGCATTTTAAGCAAGTTTTTTTGCATTTTGTTTCGTACGAAAAATCATCGAATTTAGCAATATTTTGACGTTTATCATCTCGTTTTCCTTTATGTGATTTAAACAAAATATCATCGAATTAGGCAATATTTTGCCGTTTTTCCTCGTTTTTGTGAATTTTCAGTTTATTGGTATTAATTCATTATATATACGACAAAAATGATGCAAACACATAATTGATTAGAAAATAACCTTGAATACTTCATTTTCAATCAATTATTTGTTTCTCGTTAAAATACTGAGTATGATATTGAAAAGGGGAGAAGTTCAGTTTTTATTGCATATATCGACGTTTCAGCCGGAATAGAGCGGTTTTCGTGTACATCTTCCATCGCTAATATTAACGGAAAATCAGGAACATTTTAGCAATTCTAATGAAAACACATTGATTTTTATCGTTTGTATTCAAAACAACATTGTCATACGTCTTTTCTTGGATCTAAATAATACGAAACCTCAATATTTTGCCGTTTTTCCACGTTTATGTGAATTTTCAGATTATGGGTAATAATTCATTATACATACGACAAAAATGATGCAAACACATAATTGATTAGATAATACCCTTAAATACTTCATTTTCAATCAATTATTTGTTTCTCGTTAAAATACTGAGTAAGATATTGAAAGGGGGAGAAGTTCTGTTTTTATTGCATATATCGACGTTTCAGCCGGAATAGAGCGGTTTTCGTGTACATCTTCCATCGGTAATATTAACGGAAAATCAGGAACATTTTTGTTAATTCTAATGAAAACACATTGATTTTTATCGTTTGTATTGGAAACAACATTGTCATATGTCTTTTCTTGGATCTAAATAATACGAAACCTCGCTCTATGATTTGAAGTTAAAATCCTCAAATATGGTTAAATAGTGATTTTTTCACGTTTTTCATGTAGATTGATATTACGTAAATATATTCATTTTTGCCAATATTTCGATACTATTTCATATAGTATGACGATATGTGATTTGGCTTTCAAATCTCAGAATTTCGCATAATATTGCATTTTAAGCAAGTTTTTTGCATTTTGTTTCGTACGAAAAAACATCGAATTAACAATATTTTGACGTTTATCATCTCCTTTTCCTTTATGTGATTTAAACAAAATATCATCGAATTAGGCAATATTTTGCCGTTTTTCCACGTTTTTGTGAATTTTCAGTTTATTGGTATTAATTCATTATATATACGATAAAAATGATGCAAATACATAATTGATTAGATAATTTCCTTAAATACTTTATTTTCAATCAACTATTTGTTTCTAGTTAAAATACTGTGTAAGATATTGAAACGGGGGAGAAGTTCTGTTTTTATTGCATATATCGACGTTTCAGCCGGAATAGAGCGGTTTTCGTGTATATCTTCCATCGGTAATATTAACGGAAAATCAGGAACATTTTAGTTAATTCTAATGAAAACACATTGATTTTTATCATTTGTATTGGAAACAACATTGTCATATGTCTTTTCTTGGATCTAAAGAATACAAAACCTCGCTCTATGATTTGAAGTTAAAATCCTATAATATAGTTAAATAGTGACTTTTTCACGTTTTTCATGAAGTTTGATATTACGTAAATATATTCATTTTTACCAATATTTCGATACTATTTCATGTAGTATCACGATATGTTATTTGGCTTTCAAATCTCAGAATTTCGCATAATATTGCATTTTAAGCAAGTTTTCTTGCATTTTGTTTCGTACGAAAAATCATCGAATTTAGCAATATTTTGAGTTCTTGGATCTAAAGAATAAAAACCTCGCTCTATGATTTGAAGTTAAAATCCTCAAATATGGTTAAATAGTGACTTTTTTTACGTTTTTCATATAGTTTGATATTACGTAAATATATTCATTTTTACCAATATTTCGAAACTATTTCATGTAGTATCACGATATGTGATTTGGCCTTCAAATCTCAGAATTTCGCATAATATTGCATTTTAAGCAAGTTTTCTCGCATTTTGTTTCGTACGAATAATCATCGAGCTTAGCAATATATTGACGTTTATCATCCCCTTTTCCTTTATGTGGTTTGTATTGGAAACAACATTGTCATATGTCTTTTCTTGGATCTAAACAAAATATCATCGAATTAGGCCGTTTTTCAACGTTTTTGTGAATTTTCAGATTATGGGTAATAATTCATTATATATACGATAAAAATGATGCAAACACATAATTGATTAGATAATACCCTTAAATACTTCATTTTCAATCAACTATTTGTTTCTCGTTAAAATACTGAGTAAGATATTGAAAAGGGGAGAAGTTTTGTTTTTATTGCATATATCGACGTTTCAGCCGGAATAGAGCGGTTTTCGTGTACATCTTCCATCGGTAATATTAACGGAAAATCAGGAACATTTTAGTTATTTCTAATGAAAACACATTGATTTTTATCGTTTGTATTGGAAACAACATTGTCATATGTCTTTTCTTGGATCTAAATAATACGAAACCTCGCTCTATGATTTGAAGTTAAAATCCTCAAATATGGTTAAATAGTGATTTTTTCACGTTTTTCATGTAGATTGATATTACGTAAATATATTCATTTTTGCCAATATTTCGATACTATTTCATGTAGTATCACGATATGTGATTTGGCTTTCAAATCTCAGAATTTCGCATAATATTGCATTTTAAGCAAGTTTTTTTGCATTTTGTTTCGTACGAAAAAACATCAAATTTAGCAAAATTTTGACGTTTATCATCTCCTTTTCCTTTATGTGATTTCAACAAAATATCATCGAATTAGGCAATATTTTGCCGTTTTTCCACGTTTTTGTGAATTTTCAGTTTATTGGTATTAATTCATTATATATACGATAAAAATGATGCAAATACATAATTGATTAGATAATTTCCTTAAATACTTTATTTTCAATCAATAATTTGTTTCTCGTTAAAATACTGAGTAAGATATTGAAAAAGGAGAAGTTCTGTTTTTATTGCATATATCGACGTTTCAGCCAGAATAGAGCGGTTTTCGTGTATATCTTCCATCAGTAATATAAACTGAAAATCAGGAACATTTTAGTTAATTCTAATGAAAACACATTGATTTTTATCATTTGTATTGGAAACAACATTGTCATATGTCTTTTCTTGGATCTAAAGAATACGAAACCTCGCTCTATGATTTGAAGTTAAAATCCTCATATATGGTTAAATAGTGACTTTTTCACGTTTTTCATGTAGTTTGATATTACGTAAATATATTCATTTTTACCAATATTTCGATACTATTTTATGTAGTATCACGATATGTGATTTGGCCTTCAAATCTCAAAATTTCGCATAATATTGCATTTTAAGCAAGTTTTTTTGCATTTTGTTTCGTACGAAAAATCATCGAATTTAGCAATATTTTGACGTTTATCATCTCGTTTTCCTTTATGTGATTTAAACAAAATATCATCGAATTAGGCAATATTTTGCCGTTTTTCCACGTTTTTGTGAATTTTCAGTTTATTGGTATTAATTCATTATATATACGACAAAAATGATGCAAACACATAATTGATTAGAAAATAACCTTGAATACTTCATTTTCAATCAATTATTTGTTTCTCGTTAAAATACTGAGTATGATATTGAAAAGGGGAGAAGTTCAGTTTTTATTGCATATATCGACGTTTCAGCCGGAATAGAGCGGTTTTCGTGTACATCTTCCATCGCTAATATTAACGGAAAATCAGGAACATTTTAGTTAATTCTAATGAAAACACATTGATTTTTATCGTTTGTATTCAAAACAACATTGTCATACGTCTTTTCTTGGATCTAAATAATACGAAACCTCAATATTTTGCCGTTTTTCCACGTTTATGTGAATTTTCAGATTATGGGTAATAATTCATTATATATACGACAAAAATGATGCAAACACATAATTGATTAGATAATACCCTTAAATACTTCATTTTCAATCAATTATTTGTTTCTCGTTAAAATACTGAGTAAGATATTGAAAGGGGGAGAAGTTCTGTTTTTATTGCATATATCGACGTTTCAGCCGGAATAGAGCGGTTTTCGTGTACATCTTCCATCGGTAATATTAACGGAAAATCAGGAACATTTTTGTTAATTCTAATGAAAACACATTGATTTTTATCGTTTGTATTGGAAACAACATTGTCATATGTCTTTTCTTGGATCTAAATAATACGAAACCTCGCTCTATGATTTGAAGTTAAAATCCTCAAATATGGTTAAATAGTGATTTTTTCACGTTTTTCATGTAGATTGATATTACGTAAATATATTCATTTTTGCCAATATTTCGATACTATTTCATATAGTATCACGATATGTGATTTGGCTTTCAAATCTCAGAATTTCGCATAATATTGCATTTTAAGCAAGTTTTTTGCATTTTGTTTCGTACGAAAAAACATCGAATTTAGCAATATTTTGACGTTTATCATCTCCTTTTCCTTTATGTGATTTAAACAAAATATCATCGAATTAGGCAATATTTTGCCGTTTTTCCACGTTTTTGTGAATTTTCAGTTTATTGGTATTAATTCATTATATATACGATAAAAATGATGCAAATACATAATTGATTAGATAATTTCCTTAAATACTTTATTTTCAATCAACTATTTGTTTCTAGTTAAAATACTGTGTAAGATATTGAAACGGGGGAGAAGTTCTGTTTTTATTGCATATATCGACGTTTCAGCCGGAATAGAGCGGTTTTCGTGTACATCTTCCTTCGGTAATATAAACGGAAAATCAGGAACATTTTAGGTAATTCCAATGAAAACGCATTGATTTTTATCGTTTGTATGGAAACAACATCGTCATGTCTTTTCTTGGATCTAAATAATACGAAACCTCGCTCTATGATTTGACGTTAAAATCCTCAAATATGGTTAAATAGTGACTTTTTCACGTTTTTCATGTAGGTTGATATTACGTAAATATATTCATTTTTACTAATATTTCGATACTATTTCATGTAGTATCACGATATGTGATTTGGCCTTCAAATCTCAGAATTTCGCATAATATTGCATTTTAAGCAAGTTTTCTTGCATTTTGTTTCATACGAAAAATCATCGAATTTAGCAATATTTTGACGTTTATCATCTCGTTTTCCTTTATGTGATTAAAACAAAATATCATCGAATTAGGCAATATTTTGCCGTTTTTCCACATTTTGTGAATTTTCAGTTTATTGGTATTAATTCATTATATATACGACAAAAATGATGCAAACACATAATTGATTAGAAAATAACCTTGAATACTCATATTTTCAATCAATTATTTGTTTCTCGTTAAAATACTGAGTATGATATTGAAAAGGGGAGAAGTTCTGTTTTTATTGCATATATCGACGTTTCAGCCGGAATAGAGCGGTTTTCGTGTACATCTTCCATCAGTAATATTAACGGAAAATCAGGAACAATTTAGTTATTTCTAATGAAAACACATTGATTTTTATCGTTTGTATTGGAAACAACATTGTCATGTCTTTTCTTGGATCTAAATAATACGAAACCTTGCTCTATGATTTGAAGTTAAAATCCTCAAATATGGTTAAATAGTGACTTTTTCACGTTTTTCATGTAGTTTGATATTACGTAAATATATTCATTTTTACCAATATTTCGATACTATTTCATGTAGTATCACGATATGTGATTTGGCCTTCAAATGTCAGAATTTCGCATAATATTGCATTTTAAGCAAGTTTTCTTGCATTTTGTTTCGTACGAAAAATCATCGAATTTAGCAATATTTTGACGTTTATCATCCCCTTTTCCTTTATGTGATGTAAACAAAATATCATCGAATTAGGCAATATTTTGCCGTTTTTCCACGTTTTGGTGAATTTTCAGTTTATTGGTATTAATTCATTATATATACTATAAAAATGATGCAAATACATAATTGATTAGATAATACCCTTAAATACTTCATTTTCAATCAACTATTTGTTTCTCGTTAAAATACTGTGTAAGATATTGAAAAGGGGAGAAGTTCTGTTTTTATTGCATATATCGACGTTTCAGCCGGAATAGAGCAGTTTTGGTGTACATCTTCCATCGGTAATATTAACGGAAAATCAGGAACATTTTAGTAATTCTAATGAAAACACATTGATTTTTATCGTTTGTATTGGAAACAACATTATCATATGTCTTTTCTTGGATCTAAATAATACGAAACCTCGCTCTATGATTTGAAGTTAAAATCCTCAAATATGGTAAATTAGTGACTTTTTTCACGTTTTTCATGTAGTTTGATATTACGTAAATATATTCATTTTTACCAATATTTCGATACTATTTCATGTAGTATCACGATATGTGATTTGGCCTTAAAATCTCAGAATTTCGCATAATATTGCATTTTAAGCAAGTTTTTTTTCATTTTGTTTCGTACGAAAAATCATCGAATTTAGCAATATTTTGACGTTTATCATCCCCTTTTCCTTTATGTGATGTAAACAAAATATCATCGAATTAGGCAATATTTTGCCGTTTTTCTACGTTTTTGTGAATTTTCTGTTTATTGGTATTTATTCATTATATATACGATAAAAATGATGCAAATACATAATTGATTAGATAATACCCTTAAATACTTCATTTTGAATCAACTATTTGTTTCTCGTTAAAATACTGTGAAAGATATTGAAAAGGGGAGAAGTTCTGGTTTTATTGCATATATCGACGTTTCAGCCGGAATAGAGCGGTTTTCGTGTACATCTTCTATCGGTAATATAGACGGAAAATCAGGAACAATTTAGTTAATTCTAATGAAAACACATTGATTTTTATCATTTGTATTGGAAACAACATTGTCATATGTCTTTTCTTGGATCTAAAGAATACGAAACCTCGCTCTATGATTTGAAGTTAAAATCCTCATATATGGTTAAATAGTGACTTTTTCACGTTTTTCATGTAGTTTGATATTACGTAAATATATTAATTTTTACCAATATTTCGATACTATTTTATGTAGTATCACGATATGTGATTTGGCCTTCAAATCTCAAAATTTCGCATAATATTGCATTTTAAGCAAGTTTTTTTGCATTTTGTTTCGTACGAAAAATCATCGAATTTAGCAATATTTTGACGTTTATCATCTCGTTTTCCTTTATGTGATTTAAACAAAATATCATCGAATTAGGCAATATTTTGCCGTTTTTCCACGTTTTTGTGAATTTTCAGTTTATTGGTATTAATTCATTATATATACGACAAAAATGATGCAAACACATAATTGATTAGAAAATAACCTTTAATACTTCATTTTCAATCAATTATTTGTTTCTCGTTAAAATACTGAGTATGATATTGAAAAGGGGAGAAGTTCAGTTTTTATTGCATATATCGACGTTTCAGCCGGAATAGAGCGGTTTTCGTGTACATCTACCATCGCTAATATTAACGGAAAATCAGGAACATTTTAGTTAATTCTAATGAAAACACATTGATTTTTATCGTTTGTATTCAAAACAACATTGTCATACGTCTTTTCTTGGATCTAAATAATACGAAACCTCAATATTTTGCCGTTTTTCCACGTTTATGTGAATTTTCAGATTACGGGTAATAATTCATTATATATACGACAAAAATGATGCAAACACATAATTGATTAGATAATACCCTTAAATACTTCATTTTCAATCAATTATTTGTTTCTCGTTAAAATACTGAGAAAGATATTGAAAGGGGGAGAAGTTCTGTTTTTATTGCATATATCGACGTTTCAGCCGGAATAGAGCGGTTTTCGTGTACATCTACCATCGGTAATATTAACGGAAAATCAGGAACATTTTAGTTAATTCTAATGAAAACACATTGATTTTTATCGTTTGTATTGGAAACAACATTGTCATATGTCTTTTCTTGGATCTAAATAATACGAAACCTCGCTCTATGATTTGAAGTTAAAATCCTCAAATATGGTTAAATAGTGATTTTTTCACGTTTTTCATGTAGTTTGATATTACGTAAATATATTCATTTTTACCAATATTTCGATACTATTTCATGTAGTATCACGATATGTGATTTGGCCTTCAAATGTCAGAATTTCGCATAATATTGCATTTTAAGCAAGTTTTCTTGCATTTTGTTTCGTACGAAAAATCATCGAATTTAGCAATATTTTGACGTTTATCATCCCCTTTTCCTTTATGTGATGTAAACAAAATATCATCGAATTAGGCAATATTTTGCCGTTTTTCCACGTTTTGGTGAATTTTCAGTTTATTGGTATTAATTCATTATATATACTATAAAAATGATGCAAATACATAATTGATTAGATAATACCCTTAAATACTTCATTTTCAATCAACTATTTGTTTCTCGTTAAAATACTGTGTAAGATATTGAAAAGGGGAGAAGTTCTGTTTTTATTGCATATATCGACGTTTCAGCCGGAATAGAGCAGTTTTGGTGTACATCTTCCATCGGTAATATTAACGGAAAATCAGGAACATTTTAGTAATTCTAATGAAAACACATTGATTTTTATCGTTTGTATTGGAAACAACATTATCATATGTCTTTTCTTGGATCTAAATAATACGAAACCTCGCTCTATGATTTGAAGTTAAAATCCTCAAATATGGTAAATTAGTGACTTTTTTCACGTTTTTCATGTAGTTTGATATTACGTAAATATATTCATTTTTACCAATATTTCGATACTATTTCATGTAGTATCACGATATGTGATTTGGCCTTAAAATCTCAGAATTTCGAATAATATTGCATTTTAAGCAAGTTTTTTTTCATTTTGTTTCGTACGAAAAATCATCGAATTTAGCAATATTTTGACGTTTATCATCTCCTTTTCCTTTCTGTGATTTAAACAAAATATCATCGAATTAGGCAATATTTTGCCGTTTTTCTACGTTTTTGTGAATTTTCTGTTTATTGGTATTTATTCATTATATATACGATAAAAATGATGCAAATACATAATTGATTAGATAATACCCTTAAATACTTCATTTTGAATCAACTATTTGTTTCTCGTTAAAATACTGTGAAAGATATTGAAAAGGGGAGAAGTTCTGGTTTTATTGCATATATCAACGTTTCAGCCGGAATAGAGCGGTTTTCGTGTACATCTTCTATCGGTAATATAGACGGAAAATCAGGAACAATTTAGTTAATTCTAATGAAAACACATTGATTTTTATCGTTTGTATTGGAAACAACATTGTCATATGTCTTTTCTTGGATCTAAATAATACGAAACCTCGTTCTGTGATTTGAAGTTAAAATCCTCAAATATTAAATAGTGACTTTTTCACGTTTATCATGTAGTTTGATATTACGTAAATATATTCATTTTTACCAATATTTCGATACTATTTCATGTAGTATCACGATATGTGATTTGGCCTTCAAATCTCAGAATTTCGCATAATATTGCATTTTAAGCAAGTTTTCTTGCATTTTGTTTCGTACGAAAAATCATCGAATTTAGCAATATTTTGACGTTTATCATCTCCTTTTCCTTTATGCGATTTAAACAAAATATCATCGAATTAGGCAATATTTTACCGTTTCTCCACGTTTTTGTGAATTTTCAGTTTATTGGTATTAATTCGTTATATATACGATAAAAATGATGCAAACACATAATTGATTAGATAATAACCTTGAATATTTCATTTTCAATCAATTTTTTGTTTCTCGTTAAAATACTGAGAGCGGTTTTCGTGTACATCTTCCATCGGTAATATTAACGGAAAATCAGTAACATTTTAGTTAATTCTAATTTTATAATTCTAACACATTGATTTTTATCGTTTGTATTGGAAACAACATTGTCATATGTCTTTTCTTGGATCTAAATAATACGAAACCTCGCTCTATGATTTGAAGTTAAAAACCTCAAATATGGTAAATTAGTGACTTTTTTCACGTTTTTCATGTATTTTGATATTTCGTAAATATATTCATTTTTACCAATATTTCGATACTATTTCATGTAGTATCACGATATGTGATTTGGCCTTCAAATCTCAGAATTTCGCATAATATTGCATTTTAAGCAAGTTTTTTTGCATTTTGTTTCGTACGAAAAATCATCGAGTTTAGCAATATATTGACGTTTATCGTCCTTTTTTTCCTTTATGTGATTTAAACAAAATGTCATCGAATTAGGCAATATTTTGCCGTTTTTCCACGTTTTTGTGAATTTTCAGTTTATTGGTATTAGTTCATTATATATACGATAAAAATGATGCAAACACATAATTGATTAGATAATAACCTTCAATACTTCATTTTCAATCAATTATTTGTTTCTCGTTAAAATACTGAGTAAGATATTGAAAAAGGAGAAGTTCTGTTTTTATTGCATATATCGACCTTTCAGCCGGAATAGAGCGGTTTTCGTGTATACCTTCCATCAGTAATATAAACGGAAAATCAGGAACATTTTAGTTAATTCTAATGAAAACACATTGATTTTTATCATTTGTATTGGAGACAACATTGTCATATGTCTTTTTTTGGATCTAAAGAATACGAAACCTCGCTCTATGATTTGAAGTTAAAATCCTAAAATATGGTTAAATAGTGACTTTTTTCACGTTTTTCATGTAGTTTGATATTACGTAAATATATTCATTTTTACCAATATTTCGATACTATTTCATGTAGTATCACGATATGTGATTTGGCCTTCAAATCTCAGAATTTCGCATAATATTGCATTTTAAGCAAGTTTTTTTGCATTTTGTTTCGTACGAAAAATCATCGAATTTAGCAATATTTTGACGTTTATCATCTCCTTTTCCTTTTATGTGATTTAAACAAAATATCATCGAATTAGGCAATATTTTGCCGTTTTTCCAAGTTTTTGTGAATTTTCAGTTTATTGGTATTAATTCATTATATATACGATAAAAATGATGCAAATACATAATTGATTAGATTATGACCCTTAAATACTTCATTTTCAATCAATTATTTGTTTCTCGTTAAAATACTGAGTAAGATATTGAAAAAGGAGAAGTTGTTTTTATTGCATATATCGACCTTTCAGCCGGAATAGTGCGGTTTTCGTGTATATCTTCCATCAGTAATATAAACGGAAAATCAGGAACATTTTAGTTAATTCTAATGAAAACACATTGATTTTTATCATTTGTATTGGAGACAACATTGTCATATGTCTTTTCTTGGATCTAAAGAATACGAAACCTCGCTCTATGATTTGAAGTTAAAATCCTAAAATATGGTTAAATAGTGACTTTTTTCACGTTTTTCATGTAGTTTGATATTACGTAAATATATTCATTTTTACCAATATTTCGATACTATTTCATGTAGTATCACGATATGTGATTTGGCCTTCAAATCTCAGAATTTCGCATAATATTGCATTTTAAGCAAGTTTTTTTGCATTTTGTTTCGTACGAAAAATCATCGAATTTAGCAATATTTTGACGTTTATCATCTCCTTTTCCTTTATGTGATTTAAACAAAATATCATCGAATTAGGCAATATTTTGCCGTTTTTCCACGTTTTTGTGAATTTTCAGTTTATTGGTATTAATTAATTATATATACGATAAAAATGATGCAAACACATAATTGATTAGATAATAACCTTCAATACTTCATTTTCAATCAATTATTTGTTTCTCGTTAAAATACTGAGTAAGATATTGAAAAAGGAGAAGTTCTGTTTTTATTGCATATATCGACCTTTCAGCCGGAATAGAGCGGTTTTCGTGTATATCTTCCATCAGTAATATAAACGGAAAATCAGGAACATTTTAGTTAATTCTAATGAAAACACATTGATTTTTATCATTTGTATTGGAGACAACATTGTCATATGTCTTTTCTTGGATCTAAATAATACGAAACCTCGCTCTATGATTTGAAGTTAAAATCCTAAAATATGGTTAAATAGTGACTTTTTTCACGTTTTTCATGTAGTTTGATATTACGTAAATATATTCATTTTTACCAATATTTCGATACTATTTCATGTAGTATCACGATATGTGATTTGGCCTTCAAATCTCAGAATTTCGCATAATATTGCATTTTAACCCTTGCACTGCTCACCAATTTTCGGCAAAAACGTCTTGGTGCAATTGTCAAGGACATATTGTTGTTATTTTTACAAATGTTCAGGTAAATTTAATGTCAAAATGTTTCCAAAGTCAACTATTTCCATTTCAAAACACAAATAGTAATGAAAACATTAAAAAACATTAAAATATAGCCAAATTAAAAAACAAAAAGCACAACTCTCTGAGCGCCTAAAGGCGCTTTGCGCAGTGCAGTGGTTAAGCAAGTTTTTTTGCATTTTGTTTCGTACGAAAAATCAGCGAATTTAGCAATATTTTGACGTTTATCATCTCCTTTTCCTTTATGTGATTTAAACAAACTATCATCGAATTAGGCAATATTTTGCCGTTTTTCCAAGTTTTTGTGAATTTTCAGTTTATTGGTATTAATTCATTATATATACGATAAAAATGATGCAAATACATAATTGATTAGATTATGACCCTTAAATACTTCATTTTCAATCAATTATTTGTTTCTCGTTAAAATACTGAGTAAGATATTGAAAAAGGAGAAGTTGTTTTTATTGCATATATCGACGTTTCAGCCGGAATAGAGCGGTTTTCGTGTATATCTTCCATCGGTAATATTAACGGAAAATCAGGAACATTTTAGTTAATTCTAATGAAAACACATTGATTTTTATCATTTGTATTGGAAACAACATTGTCATATGTCTTTTCTTGGATCTAAATAATACGAAACCTCGCTCTATGATTTGAAGGTAAAATCTTCAAATTTGGTAAATTAGTGACTTTTTTCACGTTTTTCACGTAGTTTGATATTACGTAAATATATTCATTTTTACCAATATTTCGATACTATTTCATGTAGTATCACGATATGTGATTTGGCCTTCAAATCTCAGAATTTCGCCTAATATTGCATTTTTAGCAAGTTTTCTTGCATTTTGTTTCGTACGAAAAATCATCGAATTTAGCAATATTTTGACGTTTATCATCTCCTTTTCCTTTATGTGATTTAAACATAATATCATCGAATAAAACAATATTTTGCCGTTTTTCCACGTTTTTGTGAATTTTCAGTTTATTGGTATTAATTTATTATATATACGATAAAAATGATGCAAATACATAATTGATTAGATAATAACCTAAAATACTTCATTTTCAATCAATTATTTGTTTCTTGTTAAAATACTGAGTAAGATATTGAAAAAGGAGAAGTTCTGTTTTTATTGCATATATCGACCTTTCAGCCGGAATAGAGCGGTTTTCGTGTATATCTTCCATCAGTAATATAAACGGAAAATCAGGAACATTTTAGTTAATTCTAATGAAAACACATTATCATTTGTATTGGAAACAACATTGTCATATGTCTTTTCTTGGATCTAAATAATACGAAACCTCGCTCTATGATTTGAAGTTAAAATCCTCAAATATGGTTAAATAGTGACTTTATCACGTTTTTCATGTAGTTTGATATTACGTAAATATATTCATTTTTACCAATATTTCGATACTATTATATGTAGTATCAAGATATGTGATTTGGCCTTCAAATCTCAGAATTTCGCCTAATATTGCATTTTAAGCAAGTTTTCTTGCATTTTGTTTCGTACGAAAAATCATCGAATTTAGCAATATTTTGACGTTTATCATCTCCTTTTCCTTTTTATGATTTAAACAAAATATCATCGAATTAGGCAATATTTTGCCGTTTTTCCACGTTTTTGTGAATTTTCAGTTTATTGGTATTAATTCAATATATATACGATAAAAATGATGCAAATACATAATTGATTAGATAATACCCTTAAATACTTCATTTTCAATCAAGTATTTGTTTCTCGTTAAAATACTGTGTAAGATATTGAAAAGGGGAGAAGTTCTGTTTTTATTGCATATATCGACGTTTCAGCCGGAATAGAGCAGTTTTCGTGTACATCTTCCATCGGTAATATAAACGGAAAATCAGGAATATTTTAGTTAATTCTAATGAAAACACATTGATTTTTATCGTTTGTATTGGAAACAACATTGTCATATGTCTTTTCTTGGATCTAAATAATACGAAACCTCGCTCTATGATTTAAAGTTAAAATCCTCAAATATGGGTAAATAGTGACTTTTTCACGTTTTTCATGTAGTTTGATATTACGTAAATATATTCATTTTTACCAATATTTCGATACTATTTCATGTAGTATCACGATATGTGATTTGGCCTTCAAATCTCAGAATTTCGCATAATATTGCATTTTAAGCAAGTTTTCTTGCATTTTGTTTCGTACAAAAAATCATCGAATTTAGCAATATTTTGACGTTTATCATCCCCTTTTCTTTATGTGATTTAAACAAAATGTCATCGAATTAGGCAATTTTTTGCCGTTTTTCCACGTTTTTGTGAATTTTCAGTCAATGGGTATTAATTCATTATATATACGATAAAAATGATGCAAACACATAATTGATTAGATAATAACCTTAAATACTTCATTTTCAATCAATTATTTGTTTCTCGTTAAAATACTGAGTAAGATATTGAAAAAGGAGAAGTTCTGTTTTTATTGCATATATCGACGTTTCAGCCGAAATAGAGCGGTTTTCGTGTATATCTTCCATCAGTAATATAAACAGAAAATCAGGAACATTTTAGTTAATTCTAATGAAAACACATTGGTTTTTATCATTTGTATTGGAAACAACATTGTCATATGTCTTTTCTTGGATCTAAAGAATACGAAACCTCGCTCTATGATTTGAAGTTAAAATCCTCAAATATGGTAAAATAGTGACTTTTTTCACGTTTTTCATGTATTTTGATATTACGTAAATATATTCATTTTACTAATATTTCGATACTATTTCATGTAGTATCACGATATGTGATTTGGCCTTCAAATCTCAGAATTTCGCATAATATTGCATTTTAAGGAAGTTTTTTTGCATTTTGTTTCGTACGAAAAATCATCGAATTTAGCAATATTTTGACGTTTATCATCTCCTTTTTCTTTATGTGATTTCAACAAAATATCATCGAATTAGGCAATATTTTGCCGTTTTTCCACGTTTTTGTGAATTTTAAGTTATTGGTATTAATTTATTATATATACGATAAAAATGATGCAAATACATAATTGATTAGATAATACCCTTGAATACTTAATTTTCAATCAACTATTTGTTTCTCGTTAAAATACTGTGTAAGATATTGAAAAGGGGAGAAGTTCTGTTTTTATTGCAAATATATCGACGTTTCAGCCGGAATAGAGCGGTTTTACGTGTACATCTTCCATCTGTAATATTTACGGAAAATCAGGAACATTTTAGTTAATTCTAATGAAAACACATTGATTTTTATCGTTTGTATTGGAAACAACATTGTCATATGTTTTTTCTTGGATCTAAATAATACGAAACCTCCCTCTATGATTTGTAGTTAAAATCCTCAAATATGGTTAAATAGTGACTTTTTCACGTTTTTCATGTAGTTTGATATTACGTAAATATATTCATTTTTACCAATATTTCGATACTATTTCATGCAGTATCACGAAATGTGATTTGGCCTTCAAATCTCAGAATTTCGCATAATATTGCATTTTAAGCAAGTTTTCTTGCATTTTGTTTCGTACGAAAAATCATCGAATTTAGCAATATTTTGACGTTTATCATCTCCTTTTCCTTTATGTGATTTAAACAAAATATCATCAAATTAGGCAATATTTTGCCGTTTTTCCACGTTTTTGTGAATTTTCAGTTTATTGGTATTAATTTATTATATATACGATAAAAATGATGCAAACACATAATTGAGTAGATAATAACCTTGAATACTTCATTTTCAATCAACTATTTGTTTCTCGTTAAAATACTTAGTATGATATTAAAAAGGGGAGAAGTTCTGTTTTTATTGCATATATCGACGTTTCAGCCGGAATAGAGCGGTTTTGGTGTACATTTTCCATCGGTAATATTAACGGAAAATCAGGAACATTTTAGTTATTTCTAATGAAAACACATTGATTTTTATCGTTTGTATTGGAAACAACATTGTCATTTGTCTTTTCTTGGATCTAAATAATACGAAACCTCCCTCTATGATTTAAAGTTAAAATCCTCAAATATGGTAAAATAGTGAATTTTTTCACGTTTTTCATGTATTTTGATATTAAGTAAATATATTCATTTTTACCAATATTTCGATACTATTTCATGTAGTATCACGATATGTGATTTGGCCTTCAAATCTCAGAATTTCGCATAATATTGCATTTTAAGCAAGTTTTTTTTAATTTTGTTTCGTACGAAAAATCATCGAATTTAGCAATATTTTGACGTTTATCATCTCCTTTTCCTTTTTATGATTTAAACAAAATATCATCGAATTAGGCAATATTTTGCCGTTTTTCCACGTTTTTGTGAATTTTCAGTTTATTGGTATTAATTCAATATATATACGATAAAAATGATGCAAATACATAATTGATTAGATAATACCCTTAAATACTTCATTTTCAATCAAGTATTTGTTTCTCGTTAAAATACTGTGTAAGATATTGAAAAGGGGAGAAGTTCTGTTTTTATTGCATATATCGACGTTTCAGCCGGAATAGAGCAGTTTTCGTGTACATCTTCCATCGGTAATATAAACGGAAAATCAGGAATATTTTAGTTAATTCTAATGAAAACACATTGATTTTTATCGTTTGTATTGGAAACAACATTGTCATATGTCTTTTCTTGGATCTAAATAATACGAAACCTCGCTCTATGATTTAAAGTTAAAATCCTCAAATATGGGTAAATAGTGACTTTTTCACGTTTTTCATGTAGTTTGATATTACGTAAATATATTCATTTTTACCAATATTTCGATACTATTTCATGTAGTATCACGATATGTGATTTGGCCTTCAAATCTCAGAATTTCGCATAATATTGCATTTTAAGCAAGTTTTCTTGCATTTTGTTTCGTACAAAAAATCATCGAATTTAGCAATATTTTGACGTTTATCATCCCCTTTTCTTTATGTGATTTAAACAAAATGTCATCGAATTAGGCAATTTTTTGCCGTTTTTCCACGTTTTTGTGAATTTTCAGTCAATGGGTATTAATTCATTATATATACGATAAAAATGATGCAAACACATAATTGATTAGATAATAACCTTAAATACTTCATTTTCAATCAATTATTTGTTTCTCGTTAAAATACTGAGTAAGATATTGAAAAAGGAGAAGTTCTGTTTTTATTGCATATATCGACGTTTCAGCCGGAATAGAGCGGTTTTCGTGTATATCTTCCATCAGTAATATAAACAGAAAATCAGGAACATTTTTGTTAATTCTAATGAAAACACATTGGTTTTTATCATTTGTATTGGAAACAACATTGTCATATGTCTTTTCTTGGATCTAAAGAATACGAAACCTCGCTCTATGATTTGAAGTTAAAATCCTCAAATATGGTAAAATAGTGACTTTTTTCACGTTTTTCATGTATTTTGATATTACGTAAATATATTCATTTTACTAATATTTCGATACTATTTCATGTAGTATCACGATATGTGATTTGGCCTTCAAATCTCAGAATTTCGCATAATATTGCATTTTAAGGAAGTTTTTTTGCATTTTGTTTCGTACGAAAAATCATCGAATTTAGCAATATTTTGACGTTTATCATCTCCTTTTTCTTTATGTGATTTCAACAAAATATCATCGAATTAGGCAATATTTTGCCGTTTTTCCACGTTTTTGTGAATTTTCAGTTTATTGGCATTAATTTATTATATATACGATAAAAATGATGCAAATACATAATTGATTAGATAATACCCTTGAATACTTCATTTTCAATCAACTATTTGTTTCTCGTTAAAATACTGTGTAAGATATTGAAAAGGGGAGAAGTTCTGTTTTTATTGCAAATATATCGACGTTTCAGCCGGAATAGAGCGGTTTTACGTGTACATCTTCCATCTGTAATATTTACGGAAAATCAGGAACATTTTAGTTAATTCTAATGAAAACACATTGATTTTTATCGTTTGTATTGGAAACAACATTGTCATATGTTTTTTCTTGGATCTAAATAATACGAAACCTCCCTCTATGATTTGTAGTTAAAATCCTCAAATATGGTTAAATAGTGACTTTTTCACGTTTTTCATGTAGTTTGATATTACGTAAATATATTCATTTTTACCAATATTTCGATACTATTTCATGCAGTATCACGAAATGTGATTTGGCCTTCAAATCTCAGAATTTCGCATAATATTGCATTTTAAGCAAGTTTTCTTGCATTTTGTTTCGTACGAAAAATCATCGAATTTAGCAATATTTTGACGTTTATCATCCCTTTTTCCTTAATGGGATTTAAACAAAATATCATCAAATTAGGCCGTTTTTCCACGTTTTTGTGAATTTTCAGATTATGTGTATTAGTTCATTATATACACGATAAAAATGATGCAAACACATAATTGATTAGATAATACCCTTAAATACTTCATTTTCAATCAAGTATTTGTTTCTCGTTAAAATACTGAGTAAGTTATTGAAAAGGGGAAAAGTTCTGTTTTTATTGCATATATCGACGTTTCAGCCGGAATAGAGCGGTTTTCGTGTACATCTTCCATCGGTAATATTAATGGAAAATCAGGAACCTTTTAGTTAATTCTAATGAAAACACATTGATTTTTATCGTTTGTTTTGGAAACAACATTGTCATATGTCTTTTCTTGGATCTAAATAATACGAAACCTCGCTCTATGATTTGAAGTTAAAATCCTCAAATATGGTTAAATAGTGATTTTTTTACGTTTTTCATGTAGATTGATATTACGTAAATATATTCATTTTTGCCAATATTTCGATACTATTTCATGTAGTATCACGATATGTGATTTGGCTTTCAAATCTCAGAATTTCGCATAATATTGCATTTTAAGCAAGTTTTCTTGCATTTTGTTTCGTACGAAAAATCACCGAATTTAGCAATATTTTGACGTTTATCATCTCCTTTTCCTTTATGTGATTTAAACATAATATCATCGAATAAAGCAATATTTTGACGTTTTTCCACGTTTTTGTGAATTTTCAGTTTATTGTTATTAATTCATTAAATATACGATAAAAATGATGCAAAAACATAATTGATTAGATAATAACCTTAAATACTTCATTTTCAATCAACCATTTGTTTCTCGTTAAAATACTGAGTAGGATATTGAAAAGGGGAGAAGTTCGGTTTTTATTGCATATATCAACGTTTCAGCCGGATTAGAGCGGTTTTACGTGTACATCTTCCTTCGGTAATATTAACGGAAAATCAGGAACGTTTTAGTTAATTCTAAAGAAAACACATTGATTTTTATCGTTTGTATTGGAAACAACATTGTCATATGTCTTTTCTTGGATCTAAATAATACGAAACCTCGCTCTATGATTTAAAGTTAAAATCCTCAAATATGGTAAAATAGTGAATTTTTTTAACGTTTTTCATGTATTTTGATATTAAGTAAATATATTCATTTTTACCAATATTTCGATACTATTCCATGTAGTATCACGATATGTGATTTGGCCTTCAAATCTCAGAATTTTGCATAATATTGCATTTTAAGCAAGTTTTTTTTAATTTTGTTTCGTACGAAAAATCATCGAATTTAGCAATATTTTGACGTTTATCATCTCCTTTTCCTTTTTATGATTTAAACAAAATATCATTGAATTAGGCAATATTTTGCCGTTTTTCCACGTTTTTGTGAATTTTCAGTTTATTGGTATTAATTCAATATATATACGATAAAAATGATGCAAATACATAATTGATTTGATAATACCCTTAAATACTTCATTTTCAATCAAGTATTTGTTTCTCGTTAAAATACTGTGTAAGATATTGAAAAGGGGAGAAGTTCTGTTTTTATTGCATATATCGACGTTTCAGCCGGAATAGAGCAGTTTTCGTGTACATCTTCCATCGGTAATATAAACGGAAAATCAGGAATATTTTAGTTAATTCTAATGAAAACACATTGATTTTTATCGTTTGTATTGGAAACAACATTGTCATATGTCTTTTCTTGGATCTAAATAATACGAAACCTCGCTCTATGATTTAAAGTTAAAATCCTCAAATATGGTTAAATAGTGACTTTTTCAGGTTTTCATGTAGTTTGATATTACGTAAATATATTCATTTTTACCAATATTTCGATACTATTTCATGTAGTGTCACGATATGTGATTTGGCCTTCAAATCTCAGAATTTCGCATAATATTGCATTTTAAGCAAGTTTTCTTGCATTTTGTTTCGTACGAAAAATCATCGAATTTAGCAATATTTTGACGTTTAGCATCCCCTTTTCCTTTATGTGATTTATACAAAATATCATCGAATTAGGCAATATTTTGCCGTTTTTCCACGTTTTTGTGAATTTTCAGTTTATTGGTATTAATTCATTATATATACGATAAAAATGATGCAAACACATAATTGATTAGATAATAACCTTGAATACTTCATTTTCAATCAATTATTTGTTTCTCGTTAAAATACTGAGTATGATATTGAAAAGGGGAGAAGTTCTGTTTTTATTGCATATATCGACGTTTCAGCTGGAATAGAGCGGTTTTCGTGTACATCTTCCATCGGTAATATTAACGGAAAATCAGGAAAATTTTAGTTAATTCTAATGAAAACACATTGATTTTTATCATTTGTATTGGAAACAACATTGTCATATGTCTTTTCTTGGATCTAAATAATACGAAACCTCGCTCTATGATTTGAAGTTAAAATCCTCAAATATGGTAAAATAGTGACTTTTTTCACGTTTTTCATGTATTTTGATATTAAGTAAATATATTCATTTTTACTAATATTTCGATACTATTTCATGTAGTATCACGATATGTGATTTGGCCTTCAAATCTCAGAATTTCGCATAATATTGCATTTTTAGGAAGTTTTTTTGCATTTTGTTTCGTACGAAAAATCATCGAATTTAGCAATATTTTGACGTTTATCATCTCCTTTTCCTTTATGTGATTTAAACAAAATATCATCAAATTAGGCAATATTTTGCCGTTTTTCCACGTTTTTGTGAATTTTCAGTTTATTGGTATTAATTCATTATATATACGATAAAAATGATGCAAACACATAATTGATTAGATAATAACCTTGAATACTTCATTTTCAATCAATTATTTGTTTCTCGTTAAAATACTGAGTATGATATTGAAAAGGGGAGAAGTTCTGTTTTTATTGCATATATCGACGTTTCAGCCGGAATAGAGCGGTTTTCGTGTACATCTTCCATCGGTAATATTAACGGAAAATCAGGAACATTTTAGTTAATTCTAATGAAAACACATTGATTTTTATCATTTGTATTGGAAACAACATTGTCATATGTCTTTTCTTGGATCTAAATAATACGAAACCTCGCTCTATGATTTGTAGTTAAAATCCTCAAATATGGTTAAATAGTGACTTTTTTCACGTTTATCATGTAGTTTGATATCACGTAAATATATTCATTTTTACCAATATATCGATACTATTTCATGTAGTATCACAATATGTGATTTGGCCTTCAAATCTCAGAATTTCGCAAATTTTTCATTTTAAGCAAGTTTTCTTGCATTTTGTTTCGTACGAAAAATCATCGAATTTAGCAATATATTGACGTTTATCATCCCCTTTTCCTTTATGTGATTTAAACAAAATATAATCGAATTAGGCCGTTTTTCCACGTTTTTGTGAATTTTCAGTTTATTGGTATTAATTCATTATATATACGATAAAAATGATGCAAATACATAATTGATTAGATAATACCCTTAAATACTTCATTTTCAATCAACTATTTGTTTCTCGTTAAAATACTGTGTAAGATATTGAAAAGGGGAGAAGTTCTGTTTTTATTGCATATATCGACGTTTCAGCCGGAATAGAACGGTTTTCGTGTACATCTTCCATCGGTAATATTAACGGAAAATCAGGAACATTTTAGTTAATTCTAATGAAAACACATTGATTTTTATCGTTTGTATTGGAAACAACATTGTCATATGTCTTTTCTTGGATCTAAATAATACGAAACCTCGCTCTATGATTTGAAGGTAAAATCCTCAAATATGGTATATAAGTGACTTTTTTCACGTTTTTCATATAGTTTGATATTACGTAAATATAATCATTTTACTAATATTTCGATACTATTTCATGTAGTATCACGATATGTGATTTGGCCTTCAAATCTCAGAATTTCGCATAATATTGCATTTTAAGGAAGTTTCTTTGCATTTTGTTTCGTACGAAAAATCATCGAATTTAGCAATATTTTGACGTTTATCATCTCCTTTTTCTTTATGTGATTTAAACAAAATATCATCGAATTAGGCAATATTTTCCCGTTTTTCCACGTTTTTGTGAATTTTCAGTTTATTGGTATTAATTTATTATATATACGATAAAAATGATGCAAATACATAATTGATTAGATAATACCCTTGAATACTTCATTTTCTATTTGTTTCTCGTTAAAATACTGTGTAAGATATTGAAAAGGGGAGAAGTTCTGTTTTTATTGCAAATATATCGACGTTTCAGCCGGAATAGAGCGGTTTTACGTGTACATCTTCCATCTGTAATATTTACGGAAAATCAGGAACATTTTAGTTAATTCTAATGAAAACACATTGATTTTTATCGTTTGTATTGGAAACAACATTGTCATATGTTTTTTCTTGGATCTAAATAATACGAAACCTCGCTCTATGATTTGTAGTTAAAATCCTCAAATATGGTTAAATAGTGACTTTTTCACGTTTTTCATGTAGTTTGATATTACGTAAATATATTCATTTTTACCAATATTTCGATACTATTTCATGCAGTATCACGAAATGTGATTTGGCCTTCAAATCTCAGAATTTCGCATAATATTGCATTTTAAGCAAGTTTTCTTGCATTTTGTTTCGTACGAAAAATCATCGAATTTAGCAATATTTTGACGTTTATCATCCCTTTTTCCTAAATGGGATTTAAACAAAATATCATCAAATTAGGCCGTTTTTCCACGTTTTTGTGAATTTTCAGATTATGTGTATTAGTTCATTATATATACGATAAAAATGATGCAAACACATAATTGATTAGATAATACCCTTAAATACTTCATTTTCAATCAACTATTTGTTTCTCGTTAAAATACTGAGTAAGTTATTGAAAAGGGGAAAAGTTCTGTTTTTATTGCATATATCGACGTTTCAGCCGGAATAGAGCGGTTTTCGTGTACATCTTCCATCGGTAATATTAACGGAAAATCAGGAACCTTTAAGTTAATTCTAATGAAAACACATTGATTTTTATCGTTTGTTTTGGAAACAACATTGTCATATGTCTTTTCTTGGATCTAAATAATACGAAACCTCGCTCTATGATTTGAAGTTAAAATCCTCAAATATGGTAAAATACTGACTTTTTTCACGTTTTTCATGTATTTTGATATTAAGTAAATATATTCATTTTTACTAATATTTCGATACTATTTCATGTAGTATCACGATATGTGATTTGGCCTTCAAATCTCAGAATTTCGCATAATATTGCATTTTTAGGAAGTTTTTTTGCATTTTGTTTCGTACGAAAAATCATCGAATTTAGCAATATTTTGACGTTTATCATCTCCTTTTCCTTTATGTGATTTAAACAAAATATCATCAAATTAGGCAATATTTTGCCGTTTTTCCACGTTTTTGTGAATTTTCAGTTTATTGGTATTAATTCATTATATATACGATAAAAATGATGCAAACACATAATTGATTAGATAATAACCTTGAATACTTAATTTTCAATCAATTATTTGTTTCTCGTTAAAATACTGAGTATGATATTGAAAAGGGGAGAAGTTCTGTTTTTATTGCATATATCGACGTTTCAGCCGGAATAGAGCGGTTTTCGTGTACATCTTCCATCGGTAATATTAACGGAAAATCAGGAACATTTTAGTTAATTCTAATGAAAACACATTGATTTTTATCATTTGTATTGGAAACAACATTGTCATATGTCTTTTCTTGGATCTAAATAATACGAAACCTCGCTCTATGATTTGTAGTTAAAATCCTCAAATATGGTTAAATAGTGACTTTTTTCACGTTTATCATGTAGTTTGATATCACGTAAATATATTCATTTTTACCAATATATCGATACTATTTCATGTAGTATCACAATATGTGATTTGGCCTTCAAATCTCAGAATTTCGCAAATTTTATATTTTAAGCAAGTTTTCTTGCATTTTGTTTCGTACGAAAAATCATCGAATTTAGCAATATATTGACGTTTATCATCCCCTTTTCCTTTATGTGATTTAAACAAAATATTATCGAATTAGGCCGTTTTTCCACGTTTTTGTGAATTTTCAGTTTATTGGTATTAATTCATTATATATACGATAAAAATGATGCAAATATATAATTGATTAGATAATACCCTTAAATACTTCATTTTCATTCAACTATTTGTTTCTCGTTAAAATACTGTGTAAGATATTGAAAAGGGGAGAAGTTCTGTTTTTATTGCATATATCGACGTTTCAGCCGGAATAGAACGGTTTTCGTGTACATCTTCCATCGGTAATATTAACGGAAAATCAGGAACATTTTAGTTAATTCTAATGAAAACACATTGATTTTTATCGTTTGTATTGGAAACAACATTGTCATATGTCTTTTCTTGGATCTAAATAATACGAAACCTCGCTCTATGATTTGAAGGTAAAATCCTCAAATATGGTTAAATAGTGACTTTTTCACGTTTTTCATGTAGTTTGATATTACGTAAATATATTCATTTTTACCAATATTTCGATACTATTTCATGCAGTATCACGAAATATGATTTGGCCTTCAAATCTCAGAATTTCGCATAATATTGCATTTTAAGCAAGTTTTCTTGCATTTTGTTTCGTACGAAAAATCACCGAATTTAGCAATATTTTGACGTTTATCATCTCCTTTTCCTTTATGTGATTTAAACATAATATCATCGAATAAAGCAATATTTTGACGTTTTTCCACGTTTTTGTGAATTTTCAGTTTATTGTTATTAATTCATTAAATATACGATAAAAATGATGCAAAAACATAATTGATTAGATAATAACCTTAAATACTTCATTTTCAATCAACCATTTGTTTCTCGTTAAAATACTGAGTAGGATATTGAAAAGGGGAGAAGTTCGGTTTTTATTGCATATATCAACGTTTCAGCCGGATTAGAGCGGTTTTACGTGTACATCTTCCTTCGGTAATATTAACGGAAAATCAGGAACGTTTTAGTTAATTCTAAAGAAAACACATTGATTTTTATCGTTTGTATTGGAAACAACATTGTCATATGTCTTTTCTTGGATCTAAATAATACGAAACCTCGCTCTATGATTTAAAGTTAAAATCCTCAAATATGGTAAAATAGTGAATTTTTTTAACGTTTTTCATGTATTTTGATATTAAGTAAATATATTCATTTTTACCAATATTTCGATACTATTCCATGTAGTATCACGATATGTGATTTGGCCTTCAAATCTCAGAATTTTGCATAATATTGCATTTTAAGCAAGTTTTTTTTAATTTTGTTTCGTACGAAAAATCATCGAATTTAGCAATATTTTGACGTTTATCATCTCCTTTTCCTTTTTATGATTTAAACAAAATATCATTGAATTAGGCAATATTTTGCCGTTTTTCCACGTTTTTGTGAATTTTCAGTTTATTGGTATTAATTCAATATATATACGATAAAAATGATGCAAATACATAATTGATTTGATAATACCCTTAAATACTTCATTTTCAATCAAGTATTTGTTTCTCGTTAAAATACTGTGTAAGATATTGAAAAGGGGAGAAGTTCTGTTTTTATTGCATATATCGACGTTTCAGCCGGAATAGAGCAGTTTTCGTGTACATCTTCCATCGGTAATATAAACGGAAAATCAGGAATATTTTAGTTAATTCTAATGAAAACACATTGATTTTTATCGTTTGTATTGGAAACAACATTGTCATATGTCTTTTCTTGGATCTAAATAATACGAAACCTCGCTCTATGATTTAAAGTTAAAATCCTCAAATATGGTTAAATAGTGACTTTTTCAGGTTTTCATGTAGTTTGATATTACGTAAATATATTCATTTTTACCAATATTTCGATACTATTTCATGTAGTGTCACGATATGTGATTTGGCCTTCAAATCTCAGAATTTCGCATAATATTGCATTTTAAGCAAGTTTTCTTGCATTTTGTTTCGTACGAAAAATCATCGAATTTAGCAATATTTTGACGTTTAGCATCCCCTTTTCCTTTATGTGATTTATACAAAATATCATCGAATTAGGCAATATTTTGCCGTTTTTCCACGTTTTTGTGAATTTTCAGTTTATTGGTATTAATTCATTATATATACGATAAAAATGATGCAAATACATAATTGATTTGATAATACCCTTAAATACTTCATTTTCAATCAATTATTTGTTTCTCGTTAAAATACTGAGTATGATATTGAAAAGGGGAGAAGTTCTGTTTTTATTGCATATATCGACGTTTCAGCTGGAATAGAGCGGTTTTCGTGTACATCTTCCATCGGTAATATTAACGGAAAATCAGGAAAATTTTAGTTAATTCTAATGAAAACACATTGATTTTTATCATTTGTATTGGAAACAACATTGTCATATGTCTTTTCTTGGATCTAAATAATACGAAACCTCGCTCTATGATTTGAAGTTAAAATCCTCAAATATGGTAAAATAGTGACTTTTTTCACGTTTTTCATGTATTTTGATATTAAGTAAATATATTCATTTTTACTAATATTTCGATACTATTTCATGTAGTATCACGATATGTGATTTGGCCTTCAAATCTCAGAATTTCGCATAATATTGCATTTTTAGGAAGTTTTTTTGCATTTTGTTTCGTACGAAAAATCATCGAATTTAGCAATATTTTGACGTTTATCATCTCCTTTTCCTTTATGTGATTTAAACAAAATATCATCAAATTAGGCAATATTTTGCCGTTTTTCCACGTTTTTGTGAATTTTCAGTTTATTGGTATTAATTCATTATATATACGATAAAAATGATGCAAACACATAATTGATTAGATAATAACCTTGAATACTTCATTTTCAATCAATTATTTGTTTCTCGTTAAAATACTGAGTATGATATTGAAAAGGGGAGAAGTTCTGTTTTTATTGCATATATCGACGTTTCAGCCGGAATAGAGCGGTTTTCGTGTACATCTTCCATCGGTAATATTAACGGAAAATCAGGAACATTTTAGTTAATTCTAATGAAAACACATTGATTTTTATCATTTGTATTGGAAACAACATTGTCATATGTCTTTTCTTGGATCTAAATAATACGAAACCTCGCTCTATGATTTGTAGTTAAAATCCTCAAATATGGTTAAATAGTGACTTTTTTCACGTTTATCATGTAGTTTGATATCACGTAAATATATTCATTTTTACCAATATATCGATACTATTTCATGTAGTATCACAATATGTGATTTGGCCTTCAAATCTCAGAATTTCGCAAATTTTTCATTTTAAGCAAGTTTTCTTGCATTTTGTTTCGTACGAAAAATCATCGAATTTAGCAATATATTGACGTTTATCATCCCCTTTTCCTTTATGTGATTTAAACAAAATATAATCGAATTAGGCCGTTTTTCCACGTTTTTGTGAATTTTCAGTTTATTGGTATTAATTCATTATATATACGATAAAAATGATGCAAATACATAATTGATTAGATAATACCCTTAAATACTTCATTTTCAATCAACTATTTGTTTCTCGTTAAAATACTGTGTAAGATATTGAAAAGGGGAGAAGTTCTGTTTTTATTGCATATATCGACGTTTCAGCCGGAATAGAACGGTTTTCGTGTACATCTTCCATCGGTAATATTAACGGAAAATCAGGAACATTTTAGTTAATTCTAATGAAAACACATTGATTTTTATCGTTTGTATTGGAAACAACATTGTCATATGTCTTTTCTTGGATCTAAATAATACGAAACCTCGCTCTATGATTTGAAGGTAAAATCCTCAAATATGGTATATAAGTGACTTTTTTCACGTTTTTCATATAGTTTGATATTACGTAAATATAATCATTTTACTAATATTTCGATACTATTTCATGTAGTATCACGATATGTGATTTGGCCTTCAAATCTCAGAATTTCGCATAATATTGCATTTTAAGGAAGTTTCTTTGCATTTTGTTTCGTACGAAAAATCATCGAATTTAGCAATATTTTGACGTTTATCATCTCCTTTTTCTTTATGTGATTTAAACAAAATATCATCGAATTAGGCAATATTTTCCCGTTTTTCCACGTTTTTGTGAATTTTCAGTTTATTGGTATTAATTTATTATATATACGATAAAAATGATGCAAATACATAATTGATTAGATAATACCCTTGAATACTTCATTTTCTATTTGTTTCTCGTTAAAATACTGTGTAAGATATTGAAAAGGGGAGAAGTTCTGTTTTTATTGCAAATATATCGACGTTTCAGCCGGAATAGAGCGGTTTTACGTGTACATCTTCCATCTGTAATATTTACGGAAAATCAGGAACATTTTAGTTAATTCTAATGAAAACACATTGATTTTTATCGTTTGTATTGGAAACAACATTGTCATATGTTTTTTCTTGGATCTAAATAATACGAAACCTCGCTCTATGATTTGTAGTTAAAATCCTCAAATATGGTTAAATAGTGACTTTTTCACGTTTTTCATGTAGTTTGATATTACGTAAATATATTCATTTTTACCAATATTTCGATACTATTTCATGCAGTATCACGAAATGTGATTTGGCCTTCAAATCTCAGAATTTCGCATAATATTGCATTTTAAGCAAGTTTTCTTGCATTTTGTTTCGTACGAAAAATCATCGAATTTAGCAATATTTTGACGTTTATCATCCCTTTTTCCTAAATGGGATTTAAACAAAATATCATCAAATTAGGCCGTTTTTCCACGTTTTTGTGAATTTTCAGATTATGTGTATTAGTTCATTATATATACGATAAAAATGATGCAAACACATAATTGATTAGATAATACCCTTAAATACTTCATTTTCAATCAACTATTTGTTTCTCGTTAAAATACTGAGTAAGTTATTGAAAAGGGGAAAAGTTCTGTTTTTATTGCATATATCGACGTTTCAGCCGGAATAGAGCGGTTTTCGTGTACATCTTCCATCGGTAATATTAACGGAAAATCAGGAACCTTTTAGTTAATTCTAATGAAAACACATTGATTTTTATCGTTTGTTTTGGAAACAACATTGTCATATGTCTTTTCTTGGATCTAAATAATACGAAACCTCGCTCTATGATTTGAAGTTAAAATCCTCAAATATGGTAAAATACTGACTTTTTTCACGTTTTTCATGTATTTTGATATTAAGTAAATATATTCATTTTTACTAATATTTCGATACTATTTCATGTAGTATCACGATATGTGATTTGGCCTTCAAATCTCAGAATTTCGCATAATATTGCATTTTTAGGAAGTTTTTTTGCATTTTGTTTCGTACGAAAAATCATCGAATTTAGCAATATTTTGACGTTTATCATCTCCTTTTCCTTTATGTGATTTAAACAAAATATCATCAAATTAGGCAATATTTTGCCGTTTTTCCACGTTTTTGTGAATTTTCAGTTTATTGGTATTAATTCATTATATATACGATAAAAATGATGCAAACACATAATTGATTAGATAATAACCTTGAATACTTAATTTTCAATCAATTATTTGTTTCTCGTTAAAATACTGAGTATGATATTGAAAAGGGGAGAAGTTCTGTTTTTATTGCATATATCGACGTTTCAGCCGGAATAGAGCGGTTTTCGTGTACATCTTCCATCGGTAATATTAACGGAAAATCAGGAACATTTTAGTTAATTCTAATGAAAACACATTGATTTTTATCATTTGTATTGGAAACAACATTGTCATATGTCTTTTCTTGGATCTAAATAATACGAAACCTCGCTCTATGATTTGTAGTTAAAATCCTCAAATATGGTTAAATAGTGACTTTTTTCACGTTTATCATGTAGTTTGATATCACGTAAATATATTCATTTTTACCAATATATCGATACTATTTCATGTAGTATCACAATATGTGATTTGGCCTTCAAATCTCAGAATTTCGCAAATTTTATATTTTAAGCAAGTTTTCTTGCATTTTGTTTCGTACGAAAAATCATCGAATTTAGCAATATATTGACGTTTATCATCCCCTTTTCCTTTATGTGATTTAAACAAAATATTATCGAATTAGGCCGTTTTTCCACGTTTTTGTGAATTTTCAGTTTATTGGTATTAATTCATTATATATACGATAAAAATGATGCAAATATATAATTGATTAGATAATACCCTTAAATACTTCATTTTCAATCAACTATTTGTTTCTCGTTAAAATACTGTGTAAGATATTGAAAAGGGGAGAAGTTCTGTTTTTATTGCATATATCGACGTTTCAGCCGGAATAGAACGGTTTTCGTGTACATCTTCCATCGGTAATATTAACGGAAAATCAGGAACATTTTAGTTAATTCTAATGAAAACACATTGATTTTTATCGTTTGTATTGGAAACAACATTGTCATATGTCTTTTCTTGGATCTAAATAATACGAAACCTCGCTCTATGATTTGAAGGTAAAATCCTCAAATATGGTTAAATAGTGACTTTTTCACGTTTTTCATGTAGTTTGATATTACGTAAATATATTCATTTTTACCAATATTTCGATACTATTTCATGCAGTATCACGAAATATGATTTGGCCTTCAAATCTCAGAATTTCGCATAATATTGCATTTTAAGCAAGTTTTCTTGCATTTTGTTTCGTACGAAAAATCATCGAATTTAGCAATATTTTGACGTTTATCATCCCTTTTTCCTAAATGGGATTTAAACAAAATATCATCAAATTAGGCCGTTTTTCCACGTTTTTGTGAATTTTCAGATTATGTGTATTAGTTCATTATATATACGATAAAAATGATGCAAACACATAATTGATTAGATAATACCCTTAAATACTTCATTTTCAATCAACTATTTGTTTCTCGTTAAAATACTGAGTAAGTTATTGAAAAGGGGAAAAGTTCTGTTTTTATTGCATATATCGACGTTTCAGCCGGAATAGAGCGGTTTTCGTGTACATCTTCCATCGGTAATATTAACGGAAAATCAGGAACCTTTTAGTTAATTCTAATGAAAACACATTGATTTTTATCGTTTGTTTTGGAAACAACATTGTCATATGTCTTTTCTTGGATCTAAATAATACGAAACCTCGCTCTATGATTTGAAGTTAAAATCCTCAAATATGGTAAAATAGTGACTTTTTTCACGTTTTTCATGTATTTTGATATTAAGTAAATATATTCATTTTTACTAATATTTCGATACTATTTCATGTAGTATCACGATATGTGATTTGGCCTTCAAATCTCAGAATTTCGCATAATATTGCATTTTTAGGAAGTTTTTTTGCATTTTGTTTCGTACGAAAAATCATCGAATTTAGCAATATTTTGACGTTTATCATCTCCTTTTCCTTTATGTGATTTAAACAAAATATCATCAAATTAGGCAATATTTTGCCGTTTTTCCACGTTTTTGTGAATTTTCAGTTTATTGGTATTAATTCATTATATATACGATAAAAATGATGCAAACACATAATTGATTAGATAATAACCTTGAATACTTCATTTTCAATCAATTATTTGTTTCTCGTTAAAATACTGAGTATGATATTGAAAAGGGGAGAAGTTCTGTTTTTATTGCATATATCGACGTTTCAGCCGGAATAGAGCGGTTTTCGTGTACATCTTCCATCGGTAATATTAACGGAAAATCAGGAACATTTTAGTTAATTCTAATGAAAACACATTGATTTTTATCATTTGTATTGGAAACAACATTGTCATATGTCTTTTCTTGGATCTAAATAATACGAAACCTCGCTCTATGATTTGTAGTTAAAATCCTCAAATATGGTTAAATAGTGACTTTTTTCACGTTTATCATGTAGTTTGATATCACGTAAATATATTCATTTTTACCAATATATCGATACTATTTCATGTAGTATCACAATATGTGATTTGGCCTTCAAATCTCAGAATTTCGCAAATTTTTCATTTTAAGCAAGTTTTCTTGCATTTTGTTTCGTACGAAAAATCATCGAATTTAGCAATATATTGACGTTTATCATCCCCTTTTCCTTTATGTGATTTAAACAAAATATTATCGAATTAGGCCGTTTTTCCACGTTTTTGTGAATTTTCAGTTTATTGGTATTAATTCATTATATATACGATAAAAATGATGCAAATATATAATTGATTAGATAATACCCTTAAATACTTCATTTTCAATCAACTATTTGTTTCTCGTTAAAATACTGTGTAAGATATTGAAAAGGGGAGAAGTTCTGTTTTTATTGCATATATCGACGTTTCAGCCGGAATAGAACGGTTTTCGTGTACATCTTCCATCGGTAATATTAACGGAAAATCAGGAACATTTTAGTTAATTCTAATGAAAACACATTGATTTTTATCGTTTGTATTGGAAACAACATTGTCATATGTCTTTTCTTGGATCTAAATAATACGAAACCTCGCTCTATGATTTGAAGGTAAAATCCTCAAATATGGTATATAAGTGACTTTTTTCACGTTTTTCATATAGTTTGATATTACGTAAATATAATCATTTTACTAATATTTCGATACTATTTCATGTAGTATCATATGTGATTTGGCCTTCAAATCTCAGAATTTCGCATAATATTGCATTTTAAGGAAGTTTCTTTGCATTTTGTTTCGTACGAAAAATCATCGAATTTAGCAATATTTTGACGTTTATCATCTCCTTTTTCTTTATGTGATTTAAACAAAATATCATCGAATTAGGCAATATTTTGCCGTTTTTCCACGTTTTTGTGAATTTTCAGTTTATTGGTATTAATTTACTATATATACGATAAAAATGATGTAAATACATAATTGATTAGATAATACCCTTAAATACTTCATTTTCAATCAACTATTTGTTTCTCGTTAAAATACTGTGTAAGATATTGAAAAGGGGAGAAGTTCTGTTTTTATTGCATATATCGACGTTTCAGCCGGAATAGAACGGTTTTCGTGTACATCTTCCATCGGTAATATTAACGGAAAATCAGGAACATTTTAGTTAATTCTAATGAAAACACATTGATTTTTATCGTTTGTATTGGAAACAACATTGTCATATGTCTTTTCTTGGATCTAAATAATACGAAACCTCCCTCTATGATTTGAAGTTAAAATCCTCAAATATGGTTAAATAGTGATTTTTTTACGTTTTTCATGTAGATTGATATTACGTAAATATATTCATTTTTGCCAATATTTCGATACTATTTCATGTAGTATCACGATATGTGATTTGGCTTTCAAATCTCAGAATTTCGCATAATATTGCATTTTAAGCAAGTTTTCTTGCATTTTGTTTCGTACGAAAAATCATCGAATTTAGCAATATTTTGACGTTTATCATCCCCTTTTCCTTTATGTGATTTAAACAAAATATCATCGAATTAGGCAATAGTTGGCCGTTTTTTAACGTTTTTGTGAATTTTCAGTTTATGGGTATTAATTCATTATATATACGATAAAAATGATGCAAACACATAATTGATTAGATAATAACCTTATATACTTCATTTTCAATCAACTATTTGTTTCTCGTTAAAATACTGAATAAGATATTGAAAAGGGGAGAAGTTCTGTTTTTTTGCATATATCGACGCTTCAGCCGGAATAGAGCGGTTTTCGTGTATTTCTTCCATCGGTAATATAAACGGAAAATCAGGAGCATTTTAGTTAATTCTAATGAAAACGCATTGATTTTTAACATTTGTATTGGAAACAACACTGTCATATGTCTTTTCTTGGATCTAAATAATACGAAACCTCGCTCTATGATTTGTAGTTAAAATCCTCAAATATGGTAAAAAAGTGACTTTTTTCACGTTTTTCATGTAGTTTGATATTACGTAAATATATTCATTTTTACCAATATTTCGATACTATTTCATGTAGTATCACGATATGTGATTTGGCCTTCAAATCTCAGAATTTCGCCTAATATTGCATTTTAAGCAAGTTTTCTTGCATTTTGTTTCGTACGAAAAATCACCGAATTTAGCAATATTTTGACGTTTATCATCTCCTTTTCCTTTATGTGATTGAAACATAATATCATCGAATAAAGCAATATTTTGACGTTTTTCCACGTTTTTGTGAATTTTCAGTTTATTGTTATTAATTCATTAAATATAAGATAAAAATGATGCAAAAACATAATTGATTAGATAATAACCTTAAATACTTCATTTTCAATCAACCATTTGTTTCTCGTTAAAATACTGAGTAGGATATTGAAAAGGGGAGAAGTTCGGTTTTTATTGCATATATCAACGTTTCAGCCGGATTAGAGCGGTTTTACGTGTACATCTTCCTTCGGTACTATTAACGGAAAATCAGGAACGTTTTAGTTATTTCTAATGAAAACACATTGATTTTTATCGTTTGTATTGGAAACAACATTGTCATATGTCTTTTCTTGGATCTAAATAATACGAAACCTCGCTCTATGATTTAAAGTTAAAATCCTCAAATATGGTAAAATAGTGAATTTTTTCACGTTTTTCATGTATTTTGATATTAAGTAAATATATTCATTTTTACCAATATTTCGATACTATTCCATGTAGTATCACGATATGTGATTTGGCCTTCAAATCTCAGAATTTTGCATAATATTGCATTTTAAGCAAGTTTTTTTAATTTTGTTTCGTACGAAAAATCATCGAATTTAGCTATATTTTGACGTTTATCATCTCCTTTTCCTTTTTATGATTTAAACAAAATATCATCGAATTAGGCAATATTTTTCCGTTTCTCCACGTTTTTGTGAATTTTCAGTTTATTGGTATTAATTCATTATATATACGATAAAAATGATGCAAATACATAACTGATTAGATAATACCCTTAAATACTTCATTTTCAATCAAGTATTTGTTTCTTGTTAAAATACTGTGTAAGATATTGAAAAGGGGAGAAGTTCTGTTTTTATTGCATATATCGACGTTTCAGCCGGAATAGAGCAGTTTTCGTGTACATCTTCCATCGGTAATATAAACGGAAAATCAGGAATATTTTAGTTAATTCTAATGAAAACACATTGATTTTTATCGTTTGTATTGGAAACAACATTGTCATATGTCTTTTCTTGGATCTAAATAATACGAAACCTCGCTCTATGATTTAAAGTTAAAATCCTCAAATATGGTTAAATAGTGACTTTTTCAGGTTTTCATGTAGTTTGATATTTTGTAAATATATTCATTTTTACCAATATTTCGATACTATTTCATGTAGTGTCACGATATGTGATTTGGCCTTCAAATCTCAGAATTTCGCATAATATTGCATTTTAAGCAAGTTTTCTTGCATTTTGTTTCGTACGAAAAATCATCGAATTTAGCAATATTTTGACGTTTAGCATCCCCTTTTCCTTTATGTGATTTATACAAAATATCATCGAATTAGGCAATATTTTGCCGTTTTTCCACGTTTTTGTGAATTTTCAGTTTATTGGTATTAATTCATTATATATACGATAAAAATGATGCAAACACATAATTGATTAGATAATAACCTTGAATACTTCATTTTCAATCAATTATTTGTTTCTCGTTAAAATACTGAGTATGATATTGAAAAGGGGAGAAGTTCTGTTTTTGTTGCATATATCGACATTTCAGCTGGAATAGAGCGGTTTTCGTGTACATCTTCCATCGGTAATATTAACGGAAAATCAGGAACATTTTAGTTAATTCTAATGAAAACACATTGATTTTTATCATTTGTATTGGAAACAACATTGTCATATGTCTTTTCTTGGATCTAAATAATACGAAACCTCGCTCTGTGATTTGAAGTTAAAATCCTCAAATATGGTAAAATAGTGACTTTTTTCACGTTTTTCATGTATTTTGATATTAAGTAAATATATTCATTTTTACTAATATTTCGATACTATTTCATGTAGTATCACGATATGTGATTTGGCCTTCAAATCTCAGAATTTCGCATAATATTGCATTTTTAGGAAGTTTTTTTCATTTTGTTTCGTACGAAAAATCATCGAATTTAGCAATATTTTGACGTTTATCATCTCCATTTCCTTTATGTGATTTAAACAAAATATCATCAAATTAGGCAATATTTTGCCGTTTTTCCACGTTTTTGTGAATTTTCAGTTTATTGGTATTAATTCATTATATATACGATAAAAATGATGCAAACACATAATTGATTAGATAATAACCTTGAATACTTCATTTTCAATCAATTATTTGTTTCTCGTTAAAATACTGAGTATGATATTGAAAAGGGGAGAAGTTCTGTTTTTATTGCATATATCGACGTTTCAGCCGGAATAGAACGGTTTTCGTGTACATCTTCCATCGGTAATATTAACGGAAAATCAGGAACATTTTAGTTAATTCTAATGAAAACAAATTGATTTTTATCGTTTGTATTGGAAACAACATTGTCATATGTCTTTTCTTGGATCTAAATAATACGAAACCTCCCTCTATGATTTGTAGTTAAAATCCTCAAATATGGTTAAATAGTGACTTTTTCACGTTTTTCATGTAGTTTAATATTACGTAAATATATTCATTTTTACCAATATTTCGATACTATTTCATGCAGTATCACGAAATGTGATTTGGCCTTCAAATCTCAGAATTTCGCATAATATTGCATTTTAAGCAAGTTTTCTTGCATTTTGTTTCGTACGAAAAATCATCGAATTTAGCAATATTTTGACGTTTATCATCCCTTTTTCCTAAATGGGATTTAAACAAAATATCATCAAATTAGGCCGTTTTTCCACGTTTTTGTGAATTTTCAGATTATGTGTATTAGTTCATTATATATACGATAAAAATTATGCAAACACATAATTGATTAGATAATACCCTTAAATACTTCATTTTCAATCAACTATTTGTTTCTCGTTAAAATACTGACTAAGTTATTGAAAAGGGGAAAAGTTCTGTTTTTATTGCATATATCGACGTTTCAGCCGGAATAGAGCGGTTTTCGTGTACATCTTCCATCGGTAATATTAACGGAAAATCAGGAACCTTTTAGTTAATTCTAATGAAAACACATTGATTTTTATCGTTTGTTTTGGAAACAACATTGTCATATGTCTTTTCTTGGATCTAAATAATACGAAACCTCGCTCTATGATTTGAAGTTAAAATCCTCAAATATGGTTAAATAGTGATTTTTTTACGTTTTTCATGTAGATTGATATTACGTAAATATATTCATTTTTGCCAATATTTCGATACTATTTCATGTAGTATCACGATATGTGATTTGGCTTTCAAATCTCAGAATTTCGCATAATATTGCATTTTAAGCAAGTTTTCTTGCATTTTGTTTCGTACGAAAAATCATCGAATTTAGCAATATTTTGACGTTTATCATCCCCTTTTCCTTTATGTGATTTAAACAAAATATCATCGAATTAGGCAATATTTGGCCGTTTTTTAAAGTTTTTGTGAATTTTCAGTTTATGGGTATTAATTCATTATATATACGATAAAAATGATGCAAACACATAATTGATTAGATAATAACCTTATATACTTCATTTTCAATCAACTATTTGTTTCTCGTTAAAATACTGAATAAGATATTGAAAAGGGGAGAAGTTCTGTTTTTTTGCATATATCGACGCTTCAGCCGGAATAGAGCGGTTTTCGTGTATTTCTTCCATCGGTAATATAAACGGAAAATCAGGAGCATTTTAGTTAATTCTAATGAAAACGCATTGATTTTTAACATTTGTATTGGAAACAACACTGTCATATGTCTTTTCTTGGATCTAAATAATACGAAACCTCGCTCTATGATTTGTAGTTAAAATCCTCAAATATGGTAAAAAAGTGACTTTTTTCACGTTTTTCATGTACTTTGATATTACGTAAATATATTCATTTTTACCAATATTTCGATACTATTTCATGTAGTATCACGATATGTGATTTGGCCTTCAAATCTCAGAATTTCGCCTAATATTGCATTTTAAGCAAGTTTTCTTGCATTTTGTTTCGTACGAAAAATCACCGAATTTAGCAATATTTTGACGTTTATCATCTCCTTTTCCTTTATGTGATTTAAACATAATATCATCGAATAAAGCAATATTTTGACGTTTTTCCACGTTTTTGTGAATTTTCAGTTTATTGTTATTAATTCATTAAATATAAGATAAAAATGATGCAAAAACATAATTGATTAGATAATAACCTTAAATACTTCATTTTCAATCAACCATTTGTTTCTCGTTAAAATACTGAGTAGGATATTGAAAAGGGGAGAAGTTCGGTTTTTATTGCATATATCAACGTTTCAGCCGGATTAGAGCGGTTTTACGTGTACATCTTCCTTCGGTAATATTAACGGAAAATCAGGAACGTTTTAGTTAATTCTAATGAAAACACATTGATTTTTATCGTTTGTATTGGAAACAACATTGTCATATGTCTTTTCTTGGATCTAAATAATACGAAACCTCGCTCTATGATTTAAAGTTAAAATCCTCAAATATGGTAAAATAGTGAATTTTTTCACGTTTTTCATGTATTTTGATATTAAGTAAATATATTCATTTTTACCAATATTTCGATACTATTCCATGTAGTATCACGATATGTGATTTGGCCTTCAAATCTCAGAATTTTGCATAATATTGCATTTTAAGCAAGTTTTTTTTTAATTTTGTTTCGTACGAAAAATCATCGAATTTAGCTATATTTTGACGTTTATCATCTCCTTTTCCTTTTTATGATTTAAACAAAATATCATCGAATTAGGCAATATTTTGCCGTTTCTCCACGTTTTTGTGAATTTTCAGTTTATTGGTATTAATTCATTATATATACGATAAAAATGATGCAAATACATAACTGATTAGATAATACCCTTAAATACTTCATTTTCAATCAAGTATTTGTTTCTTGTTAAAATACTGTGTAAGATATTGAAAAGGGGAGAAGTTCTGTTTTTATTGCATATATCGACGTTTCAGCCGGAATAGAGCAGTTTTCGTGTACATCTTCCATCGGTAATATAAACGGAAAATCAGGAATATTTTAGTTAATTCTAATGAAAACACATTGATTTTTATCGTTTGTATTGGAAACAACATTGTCATATGTCTTTTCTTGGATCTAAATAATACGAAACCTCGCTCTATGATTTAAAGTTAAAATCCTCAAATATGGTTAAATAGTGACTTTTTCAGGTTTTCATGTAGTTTGATATTACGTAAATATATTCATTTTTACCAATATTTCGATACTATTTCATGTAGTGTCACGATATGTGATTTGGCCTTCAAATCTCAGAATTTCGCATAATATTGCATTTTAAGCAAGTTTTCTTGCATTTTGTTTCGTACGAAAAATCATCGAATTTAGCAATATTTTGACGTTTAGCATCCCCTTTTCCTTTATGTGATTTATACAAAATATCATCGAATTAGGCAATATTTTGCCGTTTTTCCACGTTTTTGTGAATTTTCAGTTTATTGGTATTAATTCATTATATATACGATAAAAATGATGCAAACACATAATTGATTAGATAATAACCTTGAATACTTCATTTTCAATCAATTATTTGTTTCTCGTTAAAATACTGAGTATGATATTGAAAAGGGGAGAAGTTCTGTTTTTGTTGCATATATCGACGTTTCAGCTGGAATAGAGCGGTTTTCGTGTACATCTTCCATCGGTAATATTAACGGAAAATCAGGAACATTTTAGTTAATTCTAATGAAAACACATTGATTTTTATCATTTGTATTGGAAACAACATTGTCATATGTCTTTTCTTGGATCTAAATAATACGAAACCTCGCTCTATGATTTGAAGTTAAAATCCTCAAATATGGTAAAATAGTGACTTTTTTCACGTTTTTCATGTATTTTGATATTAAGTAAATATATTCATTTTTACTAATATTTCGATACTATTTCATGTAGTATCACGATATGTGATTTGGCCTTCAAATCTCAGAATTTCGCATAATATTGCATTTTTAGGAAGTTTTTTTGCATTTTGTTTCGTACGAAAAATCATCGAATTTAGCAATATTTTGACGTTTATCATCTCCTTTTCCTTTATGTGATTTAAACAAAATATCATCAAATTAGGCAATATTTTGCCGTTTTTCCACGTTTTTGTGAATTTTCAGTTTATTGGTATTAATTCATTATATATACGATAAAAATGATGCAAACACATAATTGATTAGATAATAACCTTGAATACTTCATTTTCAATCAATTATTTGTTTCTCGTTAAAATACTGAGTATGATATTGAAAAGGGGAGAAGTTCTGTTTTTATTGCATATATCGACGTTTCAGCCGGAATAGAGCGGTTTTCGTGTACATCTTCCATCGGTAATATTAACGGAAAATCAGGAACATTTTAGTTAATTATAATGAAAACACATTGATTTTTATCATTTGTATTGGAAACAACATTGTCATATGTCTTTTCTTGGATCTAAATAATACGAAACCTCGCTCTATGATTTGTAGTTAAAATCCTCAAATATGGTAAAATAGTGACTTTTTTCACGTTTTTCATGTATTTTGATATTACGTAAATATATTCATTTTACTAATATTTCGATACTATTTCATGTAGTATCACGATATGTGATTTGGCCTTCAAATCTCAGAATTTCGCATAATATTGCATTTTAAGGAAGTTTCTTTGCATTTTGTTTCGTACGAAAAATCATCGAATTTAGCAATATTTTGACGTTTATCATCTCCTTTTTCTTTATGTGATTTAAACAAAATATCATCGAATTAGGCAATATTTTGCCGTTTTTCCACGTTTTTGTGAATTTTCAGTTTATTGGTATTAATTTATTATATATACGATAAAAATGATGCAAATACATAATTGATTAGATAATACCCTTGAATACTTCATTTTCAATCAACTATTTGTTTCTCGTTAAAATACTGTGTAAGATATTGAAAAGGGGAGAAGTTCTGTTTTTATTGCAAATATATCGACGTTTCAGCCGGAATAGAGCGGTTTTACGTGTACATCTTCCATCTGTAATATTTACGGAAAATCAGGAACATTTTAGTTAATTCTAATGAAAACACATTGATTTTTATCGTTTGTATTGGAAACAACATTGTCATATGTTTTTTCTTGGATCTAAATAATACGAAACCTCCCTCTATGATTTGTAGTTAAAATCCTCAAATATGGTTAAATAGTGACTTTTTCACGTTTTTCATGTAGTTTGATATTACGTAAATATATTCATTTTTACCAATATTTCGATACTATTTCATGCAGTATCACGAAATGTGATTTGGCCTTCAAATCTCAGAATTTCGCATAATATTGCATTTTAAGCAAGTTTTCTTGCATTTTGTTTCGTACGAAAAATCATCGAATTTAGCAATATTTTGACGTTTATCATCCCTTTTTCCTAAATGGGATTTAAACAAAATATCATCAAATTAGGCCGTTTTTCCACGTTTTTGTGAATTTTCGGATAATGTGTATTAGTTCATTATATATACGATAAAAATGATGCAAACACATAATTGATTAGATAATACCCTTAAATACTTCATTTTTAATCAACTATTTGTTTCTCGTTAAAATACTGAGTAAGTTATTGAAAAGGGGAAAAGTTCTGTTTTTATTGCATATATCGACGTTTCAGCCGGAATAGAGCGGTTTTCGTGTACATCTTCCATCGGTAATATTGACGGAAAATCAGGAACCTTTTAGTTAATTCTAATGAAAACACATTGATTTTTATCGTTTGTTTTGGAAACAACATTGTCATATGTCTTTTCTTGGATCTAAATAATACGAAACCTCGCTCTATGATTTGAAGTTAAAATCCTCAAATATGGTTAAATAGTGATTTTTTTACGTTTTTCATGTAGATTGATATTACGTAAATATATTCATTTTTGCCAATATTTCGATACTATTTCATGTAGTATCACGATATGTGATTTGGCTTTCAAATCTCAGAATTTCGCATAATATTGCATTTTAAGCAAGTTTTCTTGCATTTTATTTCGTACGAAAAATCATCGAATTTAGCAATATTTTGACGTTTATCATCCCCTTTTCCTTTATGTGATTTAAACAAAATATCATCGAATTAGGCAATATTTGGCCGTTTTTTAACGTTTTTGTGAATTTTCAGTTTATGGGTATTAATTCATTATATATACGATAAAAATGATGCAAACACATAATTGATTAGATAATAACCTAATATACTTCATTTTCAATCAACTATTTGTTTCTCGTTAAAATACTGAATAAGATATTGAAAAGGGGAGAAGTTCTGTTTTTTTGCATGTATCGACGCTTCAGCCGGAATAGAGCGGTTTTCGTGTATTTCTTCCATCGGTAATATAAACGGAAAATCAGGAGCATTTTAGTTAATTCTAATGAAAACGCATTGATTTTTAACATTTGTATTGGAAACAACACTGTCATATGTCTTTTCTTGGATCTAAATAATACGAAACCTCGCTCTATGATTTGTAGTTAAAATCCTCAAATATGGTAAAAAAGTGACTTTTTTCACGTTTTTCATGTAGTTTGATATTACGTAAATATATTCATTTTTACCAATATTTCGATACTATTCCATGTAGTATCACGATATGTGATTTGGCCTTCAAATCTCAGAATTTTGCATAATATTGCATTTTAAGCAAGTTTTTTTTAATTTTGTTTCGTACGAAAAATCATCGAATTTAGCTATATTTTGACGTTTATCATCTCCTTTTCCTTTTTATGATTTAAACAAAATATCATCGAATTAGGCAATATTTTGCCGTTTCTCCACGTTTTTGTGAATTTTCAGTTTATTGGTATTAATTCATTATATATACGATAAAAATGATGCAAATACATAACTGATTAGATAATACCCTTAAATACTTCATTTTCAATCAAGTATTTGTTTCTTGTTAAAATACTGTGTAAGATATTGAAAAGGGGAGAAGTTCTGTTTTGTATCAAACTACATGAAAAACGTGAAAAAAGTCACTATTTAACCATATTTGAGGATTTTAACTTCAAATCATAGAGCGAGGTTTCGTATTATTTAGATCCAAGAAAAGACATATGACAATGTTGTTTCCAATACAAATGATAAAAAACAAAGTGTTTTCATTAGAATTAACTAAAATGTTTTTGATTTTCTGTTCATATTACCGAGGGAAGATGTACACGTAAAACCGCTCTAATCCGGCTGAAACGTCGATATATGCAATAAAAACCGAACTTCTCCCCTTTTCAATATCTTACTCAGTATTTTAAAGAGAAACAAATCGATGATTGAAAATGAAGTATTTAAGGTTATTATCTAATCAATTATGTGTTTGCCAAATTTTTATCGTATATATATGAATTAATACCCATAGACTGAATATTCACAAAAACGTGGAAAACGGCAAAATATTGCCTAATTCGAAGATATTTTGTTTAGTCACATAAAGGAAAACGGGATGATAAACGTCAAAATATTGCTAAATTCGATGATTTTTCGTACAAAACAAAATGCAAGAAAACTTGCTTAAATGCAATATTATGCGAAATTCTGAGATTTGAAGGCCAAATCACATATCGTGATACTACATGAAATAGAATCGAAATATTGGTAAAAATTAATATATTTACGTAGTATCAAACTACATGAAAAACGTGAAAAAAGTCACTATTTAACCATATTTGAGGATTTTAACATCAAATCATAGAGAGAGGTTTCGTATTATTTAGATCCAAGAAAAGATTTATGACAATGCTGTTTCCAATACAAATGATAAAAATCAATGTGTTTTCATTAGAATTAACTAAAATGTTCCTGATTTTCCGTTTATATTACCGAGGGAAGATGTACACGTAAAACCGCTCTAATCCGGCTGAAACGTCGATATATGCAATAAAAACCGAACTTCTCCCCTTTTCAATATCTTACTCAGTATTTTAACGAGAAACAAATAGATGATTGAAAATGAAGTATTTAAGGTTATTATCTAATCAATTATAGGTTTGCATCATTTTTATCGTATATATATGAATTAATACCCATAGACTGAAAATTCACAAAAACGTGGAAAAACGGCAAAATATTGCCTAATTCGATGATATTTTGTTTAAATCACATAAAGGAAAAGGGGGATGAAAAACGTCAAAATATTGCTAAATTCGATGATTTTTCGTACGAAACAAAATGCAAGAAAACTTTCTTAAATTGCAATATTATGCGAAATTCTGAGATTTGAAGGCCAAATCACATATCGTGATACTACATGAAATAGAATCGAAATATTGGTAAAAATGAATATATTTACGTAGTATCAAACTACATGAAAAACGTGAAAAAAGTCACTATTTAACCATATTTGAGGATTTTAACTTCAAATCATAGAGAGAGGTTTCGTATTATTTAGATCCAAGAAAAGACATATGACAATGCTGTTTCCAATACAAATGATAAAAATCAATGTGTTTTCATTAGAATTAACTAAAATGTTCCAGATTTTCCGTTTATATTATCGAGGGAAGATGTACACGTAAAACCGCTCTAATCCGGCTGAAACGTCGATATATGCAATAAAAACCGAACTTCTCCCCTTTTCAATATCTTACTCAGTAATTTAACGAGAAACAAATAGATGATTGAAAATGGAGTATTTATGGTTATTATCTAATCAATTATGTGCTTGCATAAATTTTATCGTATATATATGAATTAATACCCATAGACTGAAAATTCACAAAAACGTGGAAAAACGGCAAAATATTGCCTAATTCGATGATATTTTGTTTAAATCACATAAAGGAAAAGGGGATGATAAACGTCAAAATATTGCTAAATTCGATGATTTTTCGTACTAAACAAACGGCAAGAAAACTTGCTTAAATGCAATATTATGCGAAATTCTGAGATTTGAAGGCCAAATCACATATCGTGATTCTACATGAAATAGAATCGAAATATTGGTAAAAATGAATATATTTACGTAGTATCAAACTACATGAAAAACGTGAAAAAAGTCACTATTTAACCATATTTGAGGATTTTAAGTTCAAATCATAGATCGAGGTTTCGTATTATTTAGATCCAAGAAAAGACATATGACAATGTTGTTTCCAATACAAATGATTAAAAACAATGTGTTTTCATTAGAATTAACTAAAATGTTCTTGATTTTCCGTTTATATTACCGAGGGAAGATGTACACGTAAAACCACTCTAATCCGGCTGGAACGTCGATATATGCAATAAAAACCGAACTTCTCCCCTTTTCAATATCTTACTGAGTATTTTAACGAGAAACAAATAGATGATTGAAAATGAAGTATTTAAGGTTATTATCTAATCAATTATGTGTTTACATCATTTTTATCGTATATATATGAATTAATACCCATAGACTGAAAATTCACAAAAACGTGGAAAACGGCAAAATATTGCCTAATTCGATGATATTTTGTTTAAGTCACATAAAGGAAAAGGGGATGATAAACGTCAAAATATTGCTAAATTCGATGATTTTTCGTACGAAACAAAATGCAAGAAAACTTGCTTAAATGCAATATTATGCGAAATTCAGAGATTTGAAGGCCAAATCACATATCGTGATAGTACAGGAAATAAAATCGAAATATTGGTAAAAATGAATATATTTACGTTGTATCAAACTACATGAAAAACGTGAAAAAAGTCACTATATAACCATATTTGAGGATTTTAACTTCAAATCATAGAGCGAGGTTTCGTATTATTTAGATCCAAGAAAAGACATATGACAATGTTGTTTCCAATACAAATGATAAAAATCAATGTGTTTTCATTACAATTGACTGAAATGTTCCTGATTTTCCGTTTATATTACCGAGGGAAGATGTACACGTAAAACCGCTCTTATCCGGCTGAAACGTCAATATATGCAATAAAAACAGAACTTCTCCCCTTTTCAATATCTTACTCAGTATTTTAACGAGAAACAAATAGTTGATTAAAAATAAAGTATTTAAGGTTATTATCTAATCAATTATTTGTTTGCATCATTTTTATCGTATAAATAATGAATTAATACCTATTGACTGAAAATTCACAAAAACGTGGAAAAACGGCAAAATATTGCGTAATTCGATGATATTTTGTTTAAATCAAATAAAGGAAAAGGGGATGATAAACGTCAAAATATTGCTAAATTCGATGATTTTTCGTACTAAACAAACGGCAAGAAAACTTGCTTAAAATGCAATATTATGCGAAATTCTGGGATTTGAAGGCCAAATCACATATCGTGATACTACATGAAATAGAATCGAAATATTGGTAAAAATGAATATATTTACGTAATATCAAACTACATGAAAAGGGTGAAAAAAGTCAATATATAACCATATTTGAGGATTTTAACTTCAAATCATAGAGCGAGGTTTCGTATTATTTAGATCCAAGAAAAGACATATGACAATGCTGTTTCAAATACAAATGATAAAAATCAATGTGTTTTCATTAGAATTAACTAAAATGTTCCAGATTTTCCGTTTATATTACCGAGGGAAGATGTACACGTAAAACCGCTCTAATCCGGCTGAAACGTCGATATATGCAATAAAAACTGAACTTCTCCCCTTTTCAATATCTTACTCAGTATTTTAACGAGAAACAAATAGATGATTGAAAATGAAGTATTTAAGGTTATTATCTAATCAATTATGTGTTTGCCTAATTTTTATCGTATATATATGAATTAATACCCATAGACTGAATATTCACAAAAACGTGGAAAACGACAAAATATTGCCTAATTCGAAGATATTTTGTTTAGTCACATAAAGGAAAACGGGATGATAAACGTCAAAATATTGCTAAATTCGATGATTTTTCGTACAAAACAAAATGCAAGAAAACTTGCTTAAATGCAATATTATGCGAAATTCTGAGATTTGAAGGCCAAATCACATATCGTGATAGTACATGAAATAAAATCGAAATATTGGTAAAAATGAATATATATACGTAGTATCAAATTACATGAAAAACGTGAAAAAAGTCACTATTTAACCATATTTGAGGATTTTAACTTCAAATCATAGAGCGAGGCTTCGTATTATTTAGATCCAAGAAAAGACATATGACAATGTTGTTTCCAATACAAATGATAAAAAACAAAGTGTTTTCATTAGAATTAACTAAAATGTTCTTGATTTTCCGTTCATATTACCGAGGGAAGATGTACACGTAAAACCGCTCTAATCCGGCTGAAACGTCGATATATGCAATAAAAACCGAACTTCTCCCCTTTTCAATATCCTACTCAGTATTTTAACGAGAAACAAATAGATGATTGAAAATGAAGTATTTAAGGTTATTATCTAATCAATTATGTGCTTGCATAATTTTTATCGTATATATATGAATTAATACCCATAGACTGAAAATTCACAAAAACGTGGAAAAACGGCAAAATATTGCCAAATTCGATGATATTTTGTTTAAATCACATAAAGGAAAAGGGGATGATAAACGTCAAAATATTGCTAAATTCGATGATTTTTCGTACTAAACAAACGGCAAGAAAACTTGCTTAAAATGCAATATTATGCGAAATTCTGGGATTTGAAGGCCAAATCACATATCGTGATACTACATGAAATATATTCGAAATATTGGTAAAAATGAATATATTTACGTAATATCAAACTACATGAAAAGCGTGAAAAAAGTCAATATATAACCATATTTGAGGATTTTAACTTCAAATCATAGAGCGAGGTTTCGTATTATTTAGATCCAAGAAAAGACATATGACAATGCTGTTTCCAATACAAATGATAAAAATCAATGTGTTTTCATTAGAATTAACTAAAATGTTCCAGATTTTCCGTTTATATTACCGAGGGAAGATGTACACGTAAAACCGCTCTAATTCGGCTGAAACGTCGATATATGCAATAAAAACTGAACTTCTCCCCTTTTCAATATCTTACTCAGTATTTTAACGAGAAACAAATAGATGATTGAAAATGAAGTATTTAAGGTTATTATCTAATCAATTATGTGCTTGCATAATTTTTATCGTATATATATGAATTAATACCCATAGACTGAATATTCACAAAAACGTGGAAAACGGCAAAATATTGCCTAATTCGAAGATATTTTGTTTAGTCACATAAAGGAAAACGGGATGATAAACGTCAAAATATTGCTAAATTCGATGATTTTTCGTACAAAACAAAATGCAAGAAAACTTGCTTAAATGCAATATTATGCGAAATTCTGAGATTTGAAGGCCAAATCACATATCGTGATACTACATGAAATAGAATCGAAATATTGGTAAAAATGAATATATTTACGTAGTATCAAACTACATGAAAAACGTGAAAAAAGTCACTATTTAACCATATTTGAGGATTTTAACTTCAAATCATAGAGAGAGGTTTCGTATTATTTAGATCCAAGAAAAGACATATGACAATGCTGTTTCCAATACAAATGATAAAAATCAATGTGTTTTCATTAGAATTAACTAAAATGTTCCAGATTTTCCGTTTATATTATCGAGGGAAGATGTACACGTAAAACCGCTCTAATCCGGCTGAAACGTCGATATATGCAATAAAAACCGAACTTCTCCCCTTTTCAATATCTTACTCAGTATTTTAACGAGAAACAAATAGATGATTGAAAATGAAGTATTTAAGGTTATTATCTAATCAATTATGTGCTTGCATAATTTTTATCGTATATATATGAATTAATACCCATAGACTGAAAATTCACAAAAACGTGGAAAAACGGCAAAATATTGCCTAATTCGATGATATTTTGTTTAAATCACATAAAGGAAAAGGGGATGATAAACGTCAAAATATTGCTAAATTCGATGATTTTTCGTACTAAACAAACGGCAAGAAAACTTGCTTAAATGCAATATTATGCGAAATTCTGAGATTTGAAGGCAAAATCACATATCGTGATTCTACATGAAATAGAATCGAAATATTGGTAAAAATGAATATATTTACGTAGTATCAAACTACATGAAAAACGTGAAAAAAGTCACTATTTAACCATATTTGAGGATTTTAACTTCAAATCATAGAGCGAGGTTTCGTATTATTTAGATCCAAGAAAAGACATATGACAATGTTGTTTCCAATACAAATGATAAAAATCAATGTGTTTTCATTACAATTGACTGAAATGTTCCTGATTTTCCGTTTATATTACCGAGGGAAGATGTACACGTAAAACCGCTCTAATCCGGCTGAAACGTCAATATATGCAATAAAAACCGAACTTCTCCCCTTTTCAATATCTTACTCAGTATTTTAACGAGAAACAAATAGTTGATTAAAAATGAAGTATTTAAGGTTATTATCTAATCAATTATTTGTTTGCATCATTTTTATCGTATAAATAATGAATTAATACCTATAGACTGAAAATTCACAAAAACGTGGAAAAACGGCAAAATATTGCGTAATTCGATGATATTTTGTTTAAATCAAATAAAGGAAAAGGGGATGATAAACGTCAAAATATTGCTAAATTCGATGATTTTTCGTACTAAACAAATGGCAAGAAAACTTGCTTAAAATGCAATATTATGCGAAATTCTGGGATTTGAAGGCCAAATCACATATCGTGATACTACATGAAATAGAATCGAAATATTGGTAAAAATGAATATATTTACGTAATATCAAACTACATGAAAAGCGTGAAAAAAGTCAATATATAACCATATTTGAGGATTTTAACTTCAAATCATAGAGCGAGGTTTCGTATTATTTAGATCCAAGAAAAGACATATGACAATGCTGTTTCAAATACAAATGATAAAAATCAATGTGTTTTCATTAGAATTAACTAAAATGTTCCAGATTTTCCGTTTATATTACCGAGGGAAGATGTACACGTAAAACCGCTCTAATCCGGCTGAAACGTCGATATATGCAATAAAAACTGAACTTCTCCCCTTTTCAATATCTTACTCAGTATTTTAACGAGAAACAAATAGATGATTGAAAATGAAGTATTTAAGGTTATTATCTAATCAATTATGTGTTTGCCTAATTTTTATCGTATATATATGAATTAATACCCATAGACTGAATATTCACAAAAACGTGGAAAACGGCAAAATATTGCCTAATTCGAAGATATTTTGTTTAGTCACATAAAGGAAAACGGGATGATAAACGTCAAACTATTGCTAAATTCGATGATTTTTCGTACAAAACAAAATGCAAGAAAACTTGCTTAATGCAATATTATGCGAAATTCTGAGATTTGAAGGCCAAATCACATATCGTGATACTACATGAAATAGAATCGAAATATTGGTAAAAATGAATATATTTACGTAGTATCAAACTACATGAAAAACGTGAAAAAAGTCACTATTTAACCATATTTGAGGATTTTAACTTCAAATCATAGAGAGAGGTTTCGTATTATTTAGATCCAAGAAAAGACATATGACAATGCTGTTTCCAATACAAATGATAAAAATCAATGTGTTTTCATTAGAATTAACTAAAATGTTCCAGATTTTCCGTTTATATTATCGAGGGAAGATGTACACGTAAAACCGCTCTAATCCGGCTGAAACGTCGATATATGCAATAAAAACCGAACTTCTCCCCTTTTCAATATCTTACTCAGTATTTTAACGAGAAACAAATAGATGATTGAAAATGAAGTATTTAAGGTTATTATCGAATCAATTATGTGCTTGCATAATTTTTATCGTATATATATGAATTAATACCCATAGACTGAAAATTCACAAAAACGTGGAAAAACGGCAAAATATTGCCTAATTCGATGATATTTGTTTAAATCACATAAAGGAAAAGGGGATGATAAACGTCAAAATATTGCTAAATTCGATGATTTTTCGTACTAAACAAACGGCAAGAAAACTTGCTTAAATGCAATATTATGCGAAATTCTGAGATTTGAAGGCCAAATCACATATTGTGATTCTACATGAAATAGAATCGAAATATTGGTAAAAATGAATATATTTACGTAGTATCAAACTACATGAAAAACGTGAAAAAAGTCACTATTTAACCATATTTGAGGATTTTAACTTCAAATCATAGAGCGAGGTTTCGTATTATTTAGATCCAAGAAAAGACATATGACAATGTTGTTTCCAATACAAATGATAAAAATCAATGTGTTTTCATTACAATTGACTGAAATGTTCCTGATTTTCCGTTTATATTACCGAGGGAAGATGTACACGTAAAACCGCTCTAATCCGGCTGAAACGTCAATATATGCAATAAAAACCGAACTTCTCCCCTTTTCAATATCTTACTCAGTATTTTAACGAGAAACAAATAGTTGATTAAAAATGAAGTATTTAAGGTTATTATCTAATCAATTATTTGTTTGCATCATTTTTTTCGTATAAATAATGAATTAATACCTATAGACTGAAAATTCACAAAAACGTGGAAAAACGGCAAAATATTGCGTAATTCGATGATATTTTGTTTAAATCAAATAAAGGAAAAGGGGATGATAAAAGTCAAAATATTGCTAAATTCGATGATTTTTCGTACGAAACAAAATGCAAGAAAACTTGCTTAAAATGCAATATTATGCGAAATTCTGAGATTTGAAGGCCAAATCACATATCGTGATAGTACATGAAATAAAATCGAAATATTGGTAAAAATGAATATATTTACGTAGTATCAAACTACATGAAAAACGTGAAAAAAGTCACTATTTAACCATATTTGAGGATTTTAACTTCAAATCATAGAGCGAGGTTTCGTATTATTTAGATCCAAGAAAAGACATATGACAATGTTGTTTCCAATACAAATGATAAAAAACAAAGTGTTTTCATTAGAATTAACTAAAATGTTCTTGATTTTCCGTTCATATTACCGAGGGAAGATGTACACGTAAAACCGCTCTAATCCGGCTGAAACGTCGATATATGCAATAAAAACCGAACTTCTCCCCTTTTCAATATCTTACTCAGTATTTTAACGAGAAACAAATAGATGATTGAAAATGAAGTATTTAAGGTTATTATCTAATCAATTATGTGTTTGCCTAATTTTTATCGTATATATATGAATTAATACCCATAGACTGAATATTCACAAAAACGTGGAAAACGGCAAAATATTGCCTAATTCGAAGATATTTTGTTTAGTCACATAAAGGAAAACGGGATGATAAACGTCAAAATATTGCTAAATTCGATGATTTTTCGTACAAAACAAAATGCAAGAAAACTTGCTTAAATGCAATATTATGCGAAATTCTGAGATTTGAAGGCCAAATCACATATCGTGATACTACATGAAATAGAATCGAAATATTGGTAAAAATGAATATATTTACGTAGTATCAAACTACATGAAAAACGTGAAAAAAGTCACTATTTAACCATATTTGAGGATTTTAACTTCAAATCATAGAGAGAGGTTTCGTATTATTTAGATCCAAGAAAAGACATATGACAATGCTGTTTCCAATACAAATGATAAAAATCAATGTGTTTTCATTAGAATTAACTAAAATGTTCCAGATTTTCCGTTTATATTATCGAGGGAAGATGTACACGTAAAACCGCTCTAATCCGGCTGAAACGTCGATATATGCAATAAAAACCGAACTTCTCCCCTTTTCAATATCTTACTCAGTATTTTAACGAGAAACAAATAGATGATTGAAAATGAAGTATTTAAGGTTATTATCTAATCAATTATGTGCTTGCATAATTTTTATCGTATATATATGAATTAATACCCATAGACTGAAAATTCACAAAAACGTGGAAAAACGGCAAAATATTGCCTAATTCGATGATATTTTGTTTAAATCACATAAAGGAAAAGGGGATGATAAACGTCAAAATATTGCTAAATTCGATGATTTTTCGTACTAAACAAACGGCAAGAAAACTTGCTTAAATGCAATATTATGCGAAATTCTGAGATTTGAAGGCAAAATCACATATCGTGATTCTACATGAAATAGAATCGAAATATTGGTAAAAATGAATATATTTACGTAGTATCAAACTACATGAAAAACGTGAAAAAAGTCACTATTTAACCATATTTGAGGATTTTAACTTCAAATCATAGAGCGAGGTTTCGTATTATTTAGATCCAAGAAAAGACATATGACAATGTTGTTTCCAATACAAATGATAAAAATCAATGTGTTTTCATTACAATTGACTGAAATGTTCCTGATTTTCCGTTTATATTACCGAGGGAAGATGTACACGTAAAACCGCTCTAATCCGGCTGAAACGTCAATATATGCAATAAAAACCGAACTTCTCCCCTTTTCAATATCTTACTCAGTATTTTAACGAGAAACAAATAGTTGATTAAAAATGAAGTATTTAAGGTTATTATCTAATCAATTATTTGTTTGCATCATTTTTATCGTATAAATAATGAATTAATACCTATAGACTGAAAATTCACAAAAACGTGGAAAAACGGCAAAATATTGCGTAATTCGATGATATTTTGTTTAAATCAAATAAAGGAAAAGGGGATGATAAACGTCAAAATATTGCTAAATTCGATGATTTTTCGTACTAAACAAATGGCAAGAAAACTTGCTTAAAATGCAATATTATGCGAAATTCTGGGATTTGAAGGCCAAATCACATATCGTGATACTACATGAAATAGAATCGAAATATTGGTAAAAATGAATATATTTACGTAATATCAAACTACATGAAAAGCGTGAAAAAAGTCAATATATAACCATATTTGAGGATTTTAACTTCAAATCATAGAGCGAGGTTTCGTATTATTTAGATCCAAGAAAAGACATATGACAATGCTGTTTCAAATACAAATGATAAAAATCAATGTGTTTTCATTAGAATTAACTAAAATGTTCCAGATTTTCCGTTTATATTACCGAGGGAAGATGTACACGTAAAACCGCTCTAATCCGGCTGAAACGTCGATATATGCAATAAAAACTGAACTTCTCCCCTTTTCAATATCTTACTCAGTATTTTAACGAGAAACAAATAGATGATTGAAAATGAAGTATTTAAGGTTATTATCTAATCAATTATGTGTTTGCCTAATTTTTATCGTATATATATGAATTAATACCCATAGACTGAATATTCACAAAAACGTGGAAAACGGCAAAATATTGCCTAATTCGAAGATATTTTGTTTAGTCACATAAAGGAAAACGGGATGATAAACGTCAAACTATTGCTAAATTCGATGATTTTTCGTACAAAACAAAATGCAAGAAAACTTGCTTAATGCAATATTATGCGAAATTCTGAGATTTGAAGGCCAAATCACATATCGTGATACTACATGAAATAGAATCGAAATATTGGTAAAAATGAATATATTTACGTAGTATCAAACTACATGAAAAACGTGAAAAAAGTCACTATTTAACCATATTTGAGGATTTTAACTTCAAATCATAGAGAGAGGTTTCGTATTATTTAGATCCAAGAAAAGACATATGACAATGCTGTTTCCAATACAAATGATAAAAATCAATGTGTTTTCATTAGAATTAACTAAAATGTTCCAGATTTTCCGTTTATATTATCGAGGGAAGATGTACACGTAAAACCGCTCTAATCCGGCTGAAACGTCGATATATGCAATAAAAACCGAACTTCTCCCCTTTTCAATATCTTACTCAGTATTTTAACGAGAAACAAATAGATGATTGAAAATGAAGTATTTAAGGTTATTATCGAATCAATTATGTGCTTGCATAATTTTTATCGTATATATATGAATTAATACCCATAGACTGAAAATTCACAAAAACGTGGAAAAACGGCAAAATATTGCCTAATTCGATGATATTTGTTTAAATCACATAAAGGAAAAGGGGATGATAAACGTCAAAATATTGCTAAATTCGATGATTTTTCGTACTAAACAAACGGCAAGAAAACTTGCTTAAATGCAATATTATGCGAAATTCTGAGATTTGAAGGCCAAATCACATATTGTGATTCTACATGAAATAGAATCGAAATATTGGTAAAAATGAATATATTTACGTAGTATCAAACTACATGAAAAACGTGAAAAAAGTCACTATTTAACCATATTTGAGGATTTTAACTTCAAATCATAGAGCGAGGTTTCGTATTATTTAGATCCAAGAAAAGACATATGACAATGTTGTTTCCAATACAAATGATAAAAATCAATGTGTTTTCATTACAATTGACTGAAATGTTCCTGATTTTCCGTTTATATTACCGAGGGAAGATGTACACGTAAAACCGCTCTAATCCGGCTGAAACGTCAATATATGCAATAAAAACCGAACTTCTCCCCTTTTCAATATCTTACTCAGTATTTTAACGAGAAACAAATAGTTGATTAAAAATGAAGTATTTAAGGTTATTATCTAATCAATTATTTGTTTGCATCATTTTTTTCGTATAAATAATGAATTAATACCTATAGACTGAAAATTCACAAAAACGTGGAAAAACGGCAAAATATTGCGTAATTCGATGATATTTTGTTTAAATCAAATAAAGGAAAAGGGGATGATAAAAGTCAAAATATTGCTAAATTCGATGATTTTTCGTACGAAACAAAATGCAAGAAAACTTGCTTAAAATGCAATATTATGCGAAATTCTGAGATTTGAAGGCCAAATCACATATCGTGATAGTACATGAAATAAAATCGAAATATTGGTAAAAATGAATATATTTACGTAGTATCAAACTACATGAAAAACGTGAAAAAAGTCACTATTTAACCATATTTGAGGATTTTAACTTCAAATCATAGAGCGAGGTTTCGTATTATTTAGATCCAAGAAAAGACATATGACAATGTTGTTTCCAATACAAATGATAAAAAACAAAGTGTTTTCATTAGAATTAACTAAAATGTTCTTGATTTTCCGTTCATATTACCGAGGGAAGATGTACACGTAAAACCGCTCTAATCCGGCTGAAACGTCGATATATGCAATAAAAACCGAACTTCTCCCCTTTTCAATATCTTACTCAGTATTTTAACGAGAAACAAATAGATGATTGAAAATGAAGTATTTAAGGTTATTATCTAATCAATTATGTGTTTGCCTAATTTTTATCGTATATATATGAATTAATACCCATAGACTGAATATTCACAAAAACGTGGAAAACGGCAAAATATTGCCTAATTCGAAGATATTTTGTTTAGTCACATAAAGGAAAACGGGATGTTAAACGTCAAAATATTGCTAAATTCGATGATTTTTCGTACAAAACAAAATGCAAGAAAACTTGCTTAAATGCAATATTATGCGAAATTCTGAGATTTGAAGGCCAAATCACATATCGTGATACTACATGAAATAGAATCGAAATATTGGTAAAAATTAATATATTTACGTAGTATCAAACTACATGAAAAACGTGAAAAAAGTCACTATTTAACCATATTTGAGGATTTTAACTTCAAATCATAGAGAGAGGTTTCGTATTATTTAGATCCAAGAAAAGACATATGACAATGCTGTTTCCAATACAAATGATAAAAATCAATGTGTTTTCATTAGAATTAACTAAAATGTTCCTGATTTTCCGTTTATATTACCGAGGGAAGATGTACACGTAAAACCGCTCTAATCCGGCTGAAACGTCGATATATGCAATAAAAACCGAACTTCTCCCCTTTTCAATATCTTACTCAGTATTTTAACGAGAAACAAATAGATGATTGAAAAGGAAGTATTTAAGGTTATTATCTAATCAATTATAGGTTTGCATCATTTTTATCGTATATATATAAATTAATACCCATAGACTGAAAATTCACAAAAACGTGGAAAACGGCAAAATATTGCCTAATTCGATGATATTTTGTTTAAGTCACATAAAGGAAAAGGGGATGATAAACGTCAAAATATTGCTAAATTCGATGATTTTTCGTACAAAACAAAATGCAAGAAAACTTGCTTCAATGCAATATTATGCGAAATTCTGAGATTTGAAGGCCAAATCACATATCGTGATACTACATGAAATAGAATCGAAATATTGGTAAAAATTAATATATTTACGTAGTATCAAACTACATGAAAAACGTGAAAAAAGTCACTATTTAACCATATATGAGGATTTTAACATCAAATCATAGAGAGAGGTTTCGTATTATTTAGATCCAAGAAAAGACTTATGACAATGCTGTTTCCAATACAAATGATAAAAATCAATGTGTTTTCATTAGAATTAACTAAAATGTTCCTGATTTTCCGTTTATATTACGGAGGGAAGATGTACACGTAAAACCGCTCTAATCCGGCTGAAACGTCGATATATGCAATAAAAAACGAACTTCTCCCCTTTTCAATATCTTACTCAGTATTTTAACGAGAAACAAATAGATGATTGAAAATGAAGTATTTAAGGTTATTATCTAATCAATTATAGGTTTGCATCATTTTTATCGTATATATATGAATTAATACCCATAGACTGAAAATTCACAAAAACGTGGAAAACGGCAAAATATTGCCTAATTCGATGATATTTTGTTTAAGTCACATAAAGGAAAAGGGGATGATAAACGTCAAAATATTGCTAAATTCGATGATTTTTCGTACGAAACAAAATGCAAGAAAACTTGCTTAAATGCAATATTATGCGAAATTCTGAGATTTGAAGGCCAAATCACATATCGTGATACTACATGAAAAAAATCGAAATATTGGTAAAAATGAATATATTTACGTAGTATCAAACTACATGAAAAACGTGAAAATAGTCACTATTTAACCATATTTGAGGATTTTAACTTCAAATCATAGAGCGAGGTTTCGTATTATTTAGATCCAAGAAAAGACATATGACAATGTTGTTTCCAATACAAATGATAAAAAACAATGTGTTTTCATTAGAATTAACTAAAATGTTCTTGATTTTCCGTTTATATTACCGAGGGAAGATGTACACGTAAAACCACTCTAATCCGGCTGAAACGTCGATATATGCAATAAAAACCGAACTTCTCCCTTTTTCAATATCTTACTCAGTATTTTAACGAGAAACAAATAGATGATTGAAAATGAAGTATTTAAGGTTATTATCTAATCAATTATGTGTTTGCATCATTTTTATCGTATATATATGAATTAATACCCATAGACTGAAAATTCACAAAAACGTGGAAAACGGCAAAATATTGCCTAATTCGATGATATTTTGTTTAAGTCACATAAAGGAAAAGGGGATGATAAACGTCAAAATATTGCTAAAATCGATGATTTTTCGTACAAAACAAAATGCAAGAAAACTTGCTTAAATGCAATATTATGCGAAATTCTGAGATTTGAAGGCCAAATCAAATATCGTGTTACTACATGAAATAAAATCGAAATATTGGTAAAAATGAATATATTTACGTTGTATCAAACTACATGAAAAACGTGAAAAAAGTCACTATTTAATCATATTTGATGATTTTAACTTCAAATCATAGAGCGAGGTTTCGTATTATTTAGATCCAAGAAAAGACATATGACAATGTTGTTTCCAATACAAATGATAAAAAATAATGTGTTTTCATTAGAATTAACTAAAATGTTCTGATTTTCCGTTTATATTACCGAGGGAAGATGTACACGTAAAACCGCTCTAATCCGGCTGTAACGTCGATATATGCAATAAAAACCGAACTTCTCCCATTTTTCAATATCTTACTCAGTATTTTAACGAGAAACAAATAGATGATTGAAAATGAAGTATTTAAGGTTATTATCTAATCAATTATGTGTTTGCATCATTTTTATCGTATATATATGAATTAATACCCATAGACTGAAAATTCATAAAAACGTGGAAAACGGCAAAATATTGCCTAATTCGATGATATTTTGTTTAAGTCACATAAAGGAAAAGGGGATGATAAACGTCAAAATATTGCTAAATTCGATGATTTTTCGTACGAAACAAAAGGCAAGAAAACTTGCTTAAATGCAATATTATGCGAAATTCTGAGATTTGAAGGCCAAATCACATATCGTGATACTACATGAAATAAAATCGAAATATTGGTAAAATGAATATATTTACGTAGTATCAAACTACATGAAAAACGTGAAAAAAGTCACTATTTAACCATATTTGAGGATTTTAACTTCAAATCATAGAGAGAGGTTTCGTATTATTTAGATCCAAGAAAAGACATATGACAATGTTGTTTCCAATACAAATGATAAAAATCAATGTGTTTTCATTAGAATTAACTAAAATGTTCCTGATTTTCCGTTTATATTACCGAGGGAAGATGTACACGTAAAACCGCTCTAATCCGTCTGAAACGTCGATATATGCAATAAAAACCGAACTTCTCCCCTTTTCAATATCTTACTCAGTATTTTAACGAGAAACAAATAGATGATTGAAAATGAAGTATTTAAGGTTATTATCTAATCAATTATAGGTTTGCATCATTTTTATCGTATATATATGAATTAATACCCATAGACTGAAAATTCACAAAAACGTGGAAAACGGCAAAATATTGCCTAATTCGATGATATTTTGTTTAAGTCACATAAAGGAAAAGGGGATGATAAACGTCAAAATATTGCTAAATTCGATGATTTTTCGTACGAAACAAAAGGCAAGAAAACTTGCTTAAAATGCAATATTATGCGAAATTCTGAGATTTGAAGGCCAAATCACATATCGTGATACTACATGAAATAGAATCGAAATATTGGTAAAAATGAATATATTTACGTTGTATCAAACTACATGAAAAACGTGAAAAAAGTCACCATTTAACCATATTTGAGGATTTTAACTTCAAATCATAGAGCGAGGTTTCGTATTATTTAGATCCAAGAAAAGACATATGACAATGTTGTTTCCAATACAAATGATAAAAATCAATGTGTTTTCATTACAATTAACTAAAATGTTCCTGATTTTCCGTTTATATTACCGAGGGAAGATGTACACGTAAAACCGCTCTAATCCGGCTGAAACGTCGATATATGCAATAAAAACCGAACTTCTCCCCTTTTCAATATCTTACTCAGTATTTTAACTAGAAACAAATAGATGATTGAAAAAGAAGTATATAAGGTTATTATCTAATCAATTATGTGTTTGCATCATTTTTATCGTATATATATGAATTAATACCCATAGACTGAATATTCACCAAAACGTGGAAAACGGCAAAATATTGCCTAATTCGAAGGTATTTTGTTTAAGTCACATAAAGGAAAAGGGGGATGATAAACGTCAAAATATTGCAAAATTCGATGATTTTTCGTACGAAACAAAATGCAAGAAAACTTGCTTAAAATGCAGTATTATGCGAAATTCTGAGATTTGAAGGCCAAATCACATATCGTGATACTACATGAAATAGAATCGAAATATTGGTAAAAATGAATATATTTACGTAATATCAAACTACATGAAAAACGTGAAAAAAGTCAATATATAACCATATTTGAGGATTTTAACTTCAAATCATAGAGCGAGGTTTCGTATTATTTAGATCCAAGAAAAGACATATGACAATGTTGTTTCCAATACAAATGATAAAAATCAATGTGTTTTCATTAGTATTAACTAAAATGTTCCTGATTTTCCGTTAATATTACCGATGGAAGATGTACACGAAAATCGCTCTATTCCGGCTGAAACGTCGATATATGCAATAAAAACAGAACTTCTCCCCTTTTCAATATCTTGCTCAGTATTTTAACGAGAAACAAATAGTTGATTGAAAATGAAGTATTTAAGGTTATTATCTAATCAATTATGTGTTTGCATCATTTTTATCGTATATATAATGAATTAATACCTATAGACTGAAAATTCACAAAAACGTGGAAAACGGCAAAATATTGCCTAATTCGATGATATTTTGTTTAAGGCACATAAAGGAAAAGGGGATGATAAACGTCAAAATATTGCTAAATTCGATGATTTTTCGTACGAAACAAAAGGCAAGAAAACTTGCTTAAAATGTAATATTATGCGAAATTCTGAGATTTGAAGGCCAAATCACATATCGTGATACTACATGAAATAGAATCGAAATATTGGTAAAAATGAATATATTTACGTAGTATCAAACTACATGAAAAACGTGAAAAAAGTCACATTTAACCATATTTGAGGATTTTAACTTCAAATCATAGAGCGAGGTTTCGTATTATTTAGATCCAAGAAAAGACATATGACAATATTGTTTCCAATACAAATGATAAAAATCAATGTGTTTTCATTACAATTAACTAAAATGTTCCTGATTTTCCGTTTATATTACCGAGGGAAGATGTACACGTAAAACGCTCTAATCCGGCTGAAACGTCGATATATGCAATAAAAAACCGAACTTCTCCCCTTTCAATATCTTAATCAGTATTTTAAATAGAAACAAATAGATGATTGAAAATGAAGTATTTAAGGTTATTATCAAATCAATTATGTGTTTGCATAATTTTATCGTATATATATGAATTAATACCATAGACTGAATATTCACAAAAACGTGGAAAAACGGCAAAATATTGCCTAATTCGAAGGTATTTTGTTTAAGTCACATAAAGGAAAAGGGGATGATAAACGTCAAAATATTGCTAAATTCGATGATTTTTCGTACGAAACAAAATGCAAGAAAACTTGCTTAAAATGCAATATTATGCGAAATTCTGAGATTTGAAGGCCAAATCACATATCGTGATACTACATGAAATAGTAATCGAAATATTGGTAAAATGAATATATTTACGTAATATCAAACTACATGAAAAACGTGAAAAAAGTCAATATATAACCATATTTGAGGATTTTAACTTCAAATCATAGAGTGAGGTTTTCGTATTATTTAGATCCAAGAAAAGACATATGACAATGTTGTTTCCAATACAAATGATAAAAATCAATGTGTTTTCATTACAATTAACTAAATGTTCCTGATTTTTCCGTTTATATTACCGAGGGAAGATGTACACGTAAAACAGCTCTAATCCGGGTGATCGTCGATATATGCAATAAAAACAGAACTTCTCCCTTTTCAATATCTTACTCAGTATTTTAACGAGAAACAAATAGTTGATTGAAAATGAAGTATTTAAGGTTATTATCTAATCAATTATGTGTTTGCATCATTTTCATCGTATATATAATGAATTAATACCTATAGACTGAAAATTCACACAAACGTAGAAAAACGGCAAAATATTGCGTAATTCGATGATATTTTGTTTAAATCAAATAAAGGAAAAGGGGATGATAAACGTCAAAATATTGCTAAATTCGATGATTTTTCGTACGAAACAAAATGCAAGAAAACTTGCTTAAAATGCAATATTATGCGAAATTCTGAGATTTGAAGGCCAAATCACATATCGTGATACTACATGAAATAAAATCGAAATATTGGTAAAAATGAATATATTTACGTAGTATCAAACTACATGAAAAACGTGAAAAAGTCACTATTTAACCATATTTGAGGATTTTAACTTCAAATCATAGAGCGAGATTTCGTATTATTTAGATCCAAGAAAAGACATATGACAATGTTGTTTCCAATATAAATGATAAAAATCAATGTGTTTTCATTAGTATTAACTAAAATGTTCCTGATTTTCCGTTTAATATTACCGATGGAAGATGTACACGTAAAATCGCTCTATTCCGGCTGAAACGTCGATATATGCAATTAAAAACCGAACTTCTCCCCTTTTCAATATCTTACTCAGTATTTTAACGAGAAACAAATAGTTGATTGAAAATGAAGTATTTAAGGTTATTATCTAATCAATTATAGTGTTTGCATCATTTTTATCGTATATATAATGAATTAATACCCATAGACTGAAAATTTCACAAAAACGTTGAAAAACGGCAAATATTGCCGTAATTCGATGATATTTTGTTTAAGTCACATAAAGGAAAAGGGGATGATAAACGTCAAAATAATTGCTAAATTCGATGATTTTCGTACGAAACAAAATGCAAGAAAACTTGCTTAAATGCAATATTATGCGAAATTCTGAGATTTGAAGGCCAATCACATATCGTGATACTATCATGAAATAAAATCGAAATATTGGTAAAAATGAATATATTTACGTAGTATCAAACTACATGAAAAACGTGAAAAAAGTCACTAGTTAACCATATTTGAGGATTTTAACTTCAAATCATAGAGCGAGGTTTCGTATTATTTAGATCCAAGAAAGACATATGACAATGTTGTTTCCAATACAAATGATAAAAATCAATGTGTTTTCATTAGCAATTAACTAAAATGTTCCTGATTTTCCGTTTATATTACCGAGGGAAGATGTACACGTAAAACCGCTCTAATCCCGGCTGAAACGTCGATATATGCAATAAAAACCGAACTTCTCCCTTTCTCAATATCTTACTCAGTATTTTAACGAGAAACAAATAGATGATTGAAAATGAAGTATTTAAGGTTATTATCTAATCAATTATGTGTTTGCATCATTTTTATCGTATATATATGAATTAATACCCATAGACTGAAATTCACAAAAACGTGGAAAACGGCAAAATATTGCCTTATTCGATGATATTTTGTTTAAGTCACATAAAGGAAAAGGGATGATAAACGTCAAAATATTGCTAAATTCGATGATTTTTCGTACGAAACAAAATGCAAGAAAACTTGCTTAAATGCAATATTATGCGAAATTCTGAGATTTGAAGGCCAAATCACATATCGTGATACTACATGAAATAAAATCGAAATATTGGTAAAAATGAATATATTTACGTAGTATCAAACTACATGAAAAACGTGAAAAAAGTCACTATTTAACCATATTTGAGGATTTTAACTTCAAATCATAGAGCGAGGTTTCGTATTATTTAGATCCAAGAAAAGACATATGACAATGTTGTTTCCAATACAAATGATAAAAATCAATGTGTTTTCATTACAATTGACTAAAATGTTCCTGATTTTCCGTTTATATTACCGAGGGAAGATGTACACGTAAAACCGCTCTAATCCGGCTGAAACGTCAATATATGCAATAAAAACAGAACTTCTCCCCTTTTATATATCTTACTCAGTATTTTAACGAGAAACAAATAGTTGATTAAAAATGAAGTATTTAAGGTTATTATCTAATCAATTATGTGTTTGCATCATTTTTATCGTATAAATAATGAATTAATACCTATAGACTGAAAATTCACAAAAACGTGTAAAAACGGCAAAATATTGCGTAATTCGATGATATTTTGTTTAAATCAAATAAAGGAAAAGGGGATGATAAAAGTCAAAATATTGCTAAATTCGATGATTTTTCGTACGAAACAAAATGCAAGAAAACTTGCTTAAATGCAATATTATGCGAAATTCTGAGATTTGAAGGCCAAATCACATATCGTGATAGTACATGAAATAAAATCGAAATATTGGTAAAAATGAATATATTTACCACTCGACGTTTATATCGACGTTTCAGCCGGAATAGAGCAGTTTTCGTGTACATCTTCCATCGGTAATATAAACGGAAAATCAGGAATATTTTAGTTAATTCTAATGAAAACACATTGATTTTTATCGTTTGTATTGGAAACAACATTGTCATATGTCTTTTCTTGGATCTAAATAATACGAAACCTCGCTCTATGATTTAAGTTAAAATCCTCAAATATGGTTAAATAGTGACTTTTTCAGGTTTTCATGTAGTTTGATATTACGTAAATATATTCATTTTTACCAATATTCGATACTATTTCATGTAGTGTCACGATATGTGATTTGGCCTTCAAATCTCAGAATTTCGCATAATATTGCATTTTAAGCACGTTTTCTTGCATTTTGTTTCGTACGAAAAATCATCGAATTTAGCAATATTTTGACGTTTAGCATCCCCTTTTCCTTTATGTGATTTATACAAAATATCATCGAATTAGGCAATATTTTGCCGTTTTTCCACGTTTTTGTGAATTTTTAGTTTATTGGTATTAATTCATTATATATACGATAAAAATGATGCAAACACATAATTGATTAGATAATAACCTTGAATACTTCATTTTCAATCAATTATTTGTTTCTCGTTAAAATACTGAGTATGATATTGAAAAGGGGAGAAGTTCTGTTTTTGTTGCATATATCGACGTTTCAGCTGGAATAGAGCGGTTTTCGTGTACATCTTCCATCGAAAATATTAACGGAAAATCAGGAACATTTTAGTTAATTCTAATGAAAACACATTGATTTTATCATTTGTATTGGAAACAACATTGTCATATGTCTTTCTTGGATCTAAATAATACGAAACCTCGCTCTATGATTTGAAGTTAAAATCCTCAAATATGGTAAAATAGTGACTTTTTTCACGTTTTCATGTATTTTGATATTAAGTAAATATATTCATTTTTACTAATATTTCGATACTATTTCATGTAGTATCACGATATGTGATTTGGCCTTCAAATCTCAGAATTTCGCATAATATTGCATTTTTAGGAAGTTTTTTTGCATTTTGTTTCGTACGAAAAATCATCGAATTTAGCAATATTTTGACGTTTATCATCTCCTTTTTCTTTATGTGATTTAAACAAAATATCATCGAATTAGGCAATATTTTGCCGTTTTTCCACGTTTTTGTGAATTTTCAGTTTATTGGTATTAATTTATTATATATACGATAAAAATGATGCAAATACATAATTGATTAGATAATACCCTTGAATACTTCATTTTCAATCAACTATTTGTTTCTCGTTAAAATACTGTGTAAGATATTGAAAAGGGGAGAAGTTCTGTTTTTATTGCAAATATATCGACGTTTCAGCCGGAATAGAGCGGTTTTACGTGTACATCTTCCATCTGTAATATTTACGGAAAATCAGGAACATTTTAGTTAATTCTAATGAAAACACATTGATTTTTATCGTTTGTATTGGAAACAATATTGTCATATGTTTTTTCTTGGATCTAAATAATACGAAACCTCCCTCTATGATTTGTAGTTAAACTCCTCAAATATGGTTAAATAGTGACTTTTTCACGTTTTTCATGTAGTTTGATATTACGTAAATATATTCATTTTTACCAATATTTCGATACTATTTCATGCAGTATCACGAAATGTGATTTGGCCTTCAAATCTCAGAATTTCGCATAATATTGCATTTTAAGCAAGTTTTCTTGCATTTTGTTTCGTACGAAAAATCATCGAATTTAGCAATATTTTGACGTTTATCATCCCTTTTTCCTAAATGGGATTTAAACAAAATATCATCAAATTAGGCCGTTTTTCCACGTTTTTGTGAATTTTCGGATAATGTGTATTAGTTCATTATATATACGATAAAAATGATGCAAACACATAATTGATTAGATAATACCCTTAAATACTTCATTTTTAATCAACTATTTGTTTCTCGTTAAAATACTGAGTAAGTTATTGAAAAGGGGAAAAGTTCTGTTTTTATTGCATATATCGACGTTTCAGCCGGAATAGAGCGGTTTTCGTGTACATCTTCCATCGGTAATATTAACGGAAAATCAGGAACCTTTTAGTTAATTCTAATGAAAACACATTGATTTTTATCGTTTGTTTTGGAAACAACATTGTCATATGTCTTTTCTTGGATCTAAATAATACGAAACCTCGCTCTATGATTTGAAGTTAAAATCCTCAAATATGGTTAAATAGTGATTTTTTACGTTTTTCATGTAGATTGATATTACGTAAATATATTCATTTTTGCCAATATTTCGATACTATTTCATGTAGTATCACGATATGTGATTTGGCTTTCAAATCTCAGAATTTCGCATAATATTGCATTTTAAGCAAGTTTTCTTGCATTTTATTTCGTACGAAAAATCATCGAATTTAGCAATATTTTGACGTTTATCATCCCTTTTCCTTTATGTGATTTAAACAAAATATCATCGAATTAGGCAATATTTGGCCGTTTTTAACGTTTTTGTGAATTTCAGTTTATGGGTATTAATTCATTATATATACGATAAAAATGATGCAAACACATAATTGATTAGATAATAACCTTATATACTTCATTTTCAATCAACTATTTGTTTCTCGTTAAAATACTGAATAAGATATTGAAAAGGGGAGAAGTTCTGTTTTTTTGCATGTATCGACGCTTCAGCCGGAATAGAGCGGTTTTCGTGTATTTCTTCCATCGGTAATATAAACGGAAAATCAGGAGCATTTTAGTTAATTCTAATGAAAACGCATTGATTTTTAACATTTGTATTGGAAACAACACTGTCATATGTCTTTTCTTGGATCTAAATAATACGAAACCTCGCTCTATGATTTGTAGTTAAAATCCTCAAATATGGTAAAAAAGTGACTTTTTTCACGTTTTTCATGTAGTTTGATATTACGTAAATATATTCATTTTTACCAATATTTCGATACTATTTCATGTAGTATCACGATATGTGATTTGGCCTTCAAATCTCAGAATTTCGCCTAATATTGCATTTTAAGCAAGTTTTCTTGCATTTTGTTTCGTAAGAAAAATCACCGAATTTAGCAATATTTTGACGTTTATCATCTCCTTTTCCTTTATGTGATTTAAACATAATATCATCGAATAAAGCAATATTTTGACGTTTTTCCACGTTTTTGTGAATTTTCAGTTTATTGTTATTAATTTATTAAATATACGATAAAAATGATGCAAAAACATAATTGATTAGATAATAACCTTAAATACTTCATTTTCAATCAACCATTTGTTTCTCGTTAAAATACTGAGTAGGATATTGAAAAGGGGAGAAGTTCGGTTTTTATTGCATATATCAACGTTTCAGCCGGATTAGAGCGGTTTTACGTGTACATCTTCCTTCGGTAATATTAACGGAAAATCAGGAACATTTTAGTTAATTCTAATGAAAACACATTGATTTTTATCATTTGTATTGGAAACAACATTGTCATATGTCTTTTCTTGGATCTAAATAATACGAAACCTCGCTCTATGATTTGAAGTTAAAATCCTCAAATATGGTAAAATAGTGACTTTTTTCACGTTTTTCATGTATTTTGATATTAAGTAAATATATTCATTTTTACTAATATTTCGATACTATTTCATGTAGTATCACGATATGTGATTTGGCCTTCAAATCTCAGAATTTCGCATAATATTGCATTTTTAGGAAGTTTTTTTGCATTTTGTTTCGTACGAAAAATCATCGAATTTAGCAATATTTTGACGTTTATCATCTCCTTTTTCTTTATGTGATTTAAACAAAATATCATCGAATTAGGCAATATTTTGCCGTTTTTCCACGTTTTTGTGAATTTTCAGTTTATTGGTATTAATTTATTATATATACGATAAAAATGATGCAAATACATAATTGATTAGATAATACCCTTGAATACTTCATTTTCAATCAACTATTTGTTTCTCGTTAAAATACTGTGTAAGATATTGAAAAGGGGAGAAGTTCTGTTTTTATTGCAAATATATCGACGTTTCAGCCGGAATAGAGCGGTTTACGTGTACATCTTCCATCTGTAATATTTACGGAAAATCAGGAACATTTTAGTTAATTCTAATGAAAACACATTGATTTTTATCGTTTGTATTGGAAACAATATTGTCATATGTTTTTTCTTGGATCTAAATAATACGAAACCTCCCTCTATGATTTGTAGTTAAACTCCTCAAATATGGTTAAATAGTGACTTTTTCACGTTTTTCATGTAGTTTGATATTACGTAAATATATTCATTTTTACCAATATTTCGATACTATTTCATGCAGTATCACGAAATGTGATTTGGCCTTCAAATCTCAGAATTTCGCATAATATTGCATTTTAAGCAAGTTTTCTTGCATTTTGTTTCGTACGAAAAATCATCGAATTTAGCAATATTTTGACGTTTATCATCCCTTTTTCCTAAATGGGATTTAAACAAAATATCATCAAATTAGGCCGTTTTTCCACGTTTTTGTGAATTTTCGGATAATGTGTATTAGTTCATTATATATACGATAAAAATGATGCAAACACATAATTGATTAGATAATACCCTTAAATACTTCATTTTTAATCAACTATTTGTTTCTCGTTAAAATACTGAGTAAGTTATTGAAAAGGGGAAAAGTTCTGTTTTTATTGCATATATCGACGTTTCAGCCGGAATAGAGCGGTTTTCGTGTACATCTTCCATCGGTAATATTAACGGAAAATCAGGAACCTTTTAGTTAATTCTAATGAAAACACATTGATTTTTATCGTTTGTTTTGGAAACAACATTGTCATATGTCTTTTCTTGGATCTAAATATACGAAACCTCGCTCTATGATTTGAAGTTAAAATCCTCAAATATGGTTAAATAGTGATTTTTTTACGTTTTTCATGTAGATTGATATTACGTAAATATATTCATTTTTGCCAATATTTCGATACTATTTCATGTAGTATCACGATATGTGATTTGGCTTTCAAATCTCAGAATTTCGCATAATATTGCATTTTAAGCAAGTTTTCTTGCATTTTATTTCGTACGAAAAATCATCGAATTTAGCAATATTTTGACGTTTATCATCCCCTTTTCCTTTATGTGATTTAAACAAAATATCATCGAATTAGGCAATATTTGGCCGTTTTTTAACGTTTTTGTGAATTTTCAGTTTATGGGTATTAATTCATTATATATACGATAAAAATGATGCAAACACATAATTGATTAGATAATAACCTTATATACTTCATTTTCAATCAACTATTTGTTTCTCGTTAAAATACTGAATAAGATATTGAAAAGGGGAGAAGTTCTGTTTTTTGCATGTATCGACGCTTCAGCCGGAATAGAGCGGTTTTCGTGTATTTCTTCCATCGGTAATATAAACGGAAAATCAGGAGCATTTTAGTTAATTCTAATGAAAACGCATTGATTTTTAACATTTGTATTGGAAACAACACTGTCATATGTCTTTTCTTGGATCTAAATAATACGAAACCTCGCTCTATGATTTGTAGTTAAAATCCACAAATATGGTAAAAAAGTGACTTTTTTCACGTTTTTCATGTAGTTTGATATTACGTAAATATATTCATTTTTACCAATATTTCGATACTATTTCATGTAGTATCACGATATGTGATTTGGCCTTCAAATCTCAGAATTTCGCCTAATATTGCATTTTAAGCAAGTTTTCTTGCATTTTGTTTCGTAAGAAAAATCACCGAATTTAGCAATATTTTGACGTTTATCATCTCCTTTTCCTTTATGTGATTTAAACATAATATCATCGAATAAAGCAATATTTTGACGTTTTTCCACGTTTTTGTGAATTTTCAGTTTATTGTTATTAATTTATTAAATATACGATAAAAATGATGCAAAAACATAATTGATTAGATAATAACCTTAAATACTTCATTTTCAATCAACCATTTGTTTCTCGTTAAAATACTGAGTAGGATATTGAAAAGGGGAGAAGTTCGGTTTTTATTGCATATATCAACGTTTCAGCCGGATTAGAGCGGTTTTACGTGTACATCTTCCTTCGGTAATATTAACGGAAAATCAGGAACGTTTTAGTTAATTCTAATGAAAACACATTGATTTTTATCGTTTGTATTGGAAACAACATTGTCATATGTCTTTTCTTGGATCTAAATAATACGAAACCTCGCTCTATGATTTAAAGTTAAAATCCTCAAATATGGTAAAATAGTGAATTTTTTCACGTTTTTCATGTATTTTGATATTAAGTAAATATATTCATTTTTACCAATATTTCGATACTATTCCATGTAGTATCACGATATGTGATTTGGCCTTCAAATCTCAGAATTTTGCATAATATTGCATTTTAAGCAAGTTTTTTTTAATTTTGTTTCGTACGAAAAATCATCGAATTTAGCTATATTTTGACGTTTATCATCTCCTTTTCCTTTTTATGATTTAAACAAAATATCATCGAATTAGGCAATATTTTGCCGTTTCTCCACGTTTTTGTGAATTTTCAGTTTATTGGTATTAATTCATTATATATACGATAAAAATGATGCAAATACATAACTGATTAGATAATACCCTTAAATACTTCATTTTCAATCAAGTATTTGTTTCTTGTTAAAATACTGTGTAAGATATTGAAAAGGGGAGAAGTTCTGTTTTTATTGCATATATCGACGTTTCAGCCGGAATAGAGCAGTTTTCGTGTACATCTTCCATCGGTAATATAAACGGAAAATCAGGAATATTTTAGTTAATTCTAATGAAAACACATTGATTTTTATCGTTTGTATTGGAAACAACATTGTCATATGTCTTTTCTTGGATCTAAATAATACGAAACCTCGCTCTATGATTTAAAGTTAAAATCCTCAAATATGGTTAAATAGTGACTTTTTCAGGTTTTCATGTTACGTAAATATATTCATTTTTACCAATATTTCGATACTATTTCATGTAGTGTCACGATATGTGATTTGGCCTTCAAATCTCAGAATTTCGCATAATATTGCATTTTAAGCACGTTTTCTTGCATTTTGTTTCGTACGAAAAATCATCGAATTTAGCAATATTTTGACGTTTAGCATCCCCTTTTCCTTTATGTGATTTATACAAAATATCATCGAATTAGGCAATATTTTGCCGTTTTTCCACGTTTTTGTGAATTTTTCAGTTTATTGGTA